>NW_026622763.1:2761298-3026298 GCF_023065955.2 Ursus arctos | reverse complement strand
ATGCAAAAGTAGCCAGAGTTCCTGAAGTACTTTCCTCCAGCTCTGTGCGGAACACTAACAGAGTAAGACAAGCAGAGATGACTCAGCTAATTGACTGGAAGCTGAGAATAGCTAATCAGGCCAAATGATCCTTTATGGTCTAACCAGGGCAAGAATAATTGGGCAGTCTGTGTTGAATGATGATTATCTTGTAGTTTGTAATGGGTAATGGTAATGTTTAGGCAATTGTCTTCCAATGACAGAAAAAAATGTCTAGAAGGAGCATATAATTTCAGCAAACAGGAATTCAGACCTTTAGGCTAAGCATTACCTTCTCCAGATTTAATTTTTAAATATGCAAATTATTTGGGGGACTTTCATATGAAGTTCCTAGTATTTCAATATGAATGAAATGGGCTGGCTAGTGGAAGAACAGGTCTATTGGAATTTGACCTAAACTCGTTTCCAGACCCTTTGTGACACATGTCTTTGTGAAGCTGGCTGACTTGGTTATAAAACTCCCTGGTGGGTGGATATTTGTGAGCTCTGTAGTGAGGACTTCAAGATCCAGGTGAGTGTACTTGGTATGCAGGCACTACCCACAGTGCTGCCCATCACTTTTGTCCCTGTCCAGATCTATCACAGGTCACAGAGATCTGACGCTTGCTTCCCCTCACACTTCCACAGACTCTGTTCACTCAATCTCTTCAAGGGTGAAGCTCAGAGCTCTTTTCTAATAATGGGAATAAAATTCCAGATACCATGTCCTGTCTGGTTGTGCCTGTAATGAGCTGTGGTGTAGATGAAAGAACCCCAAAGATACAAATACAGTGATCTGAAGGGACACCTGCACCCCAATGTTTATAGCAGCAATGTCCACAGTAGCCAAACTATGGAAAGGGCTCAGATGTCCTTTGACAGATGAATGGATAAAGAAGAGGTGATATATATATATATATATATATATATGCATGCAATGGAATATTGCACAACCATCAAAAAGAATGAAATCTTGCCATTTCCAATGACATGGATGGAACTAGAGGGTATTATGCTAAGGAAAATAAGTCAATCAGAGAAAGACAATTATCATATGATCTCACTGATATGTGAAATTTAAGAAACAAAAGAGAGGATCATAAGGGAAGAGAGGAAAAAATAAAATAAGGTGAAATCAGAGAGGGAGAAAAACCATAAGAGACTGTTAATCATAGGAAACAAACTGAGGGTTGCTGGAGGAGAAGGGGTGCAGGGATGACGTAACTGGGTGATGGACATTAAGGAGGGCATGTGATATAATGAGCACTGGGTATTATATAAGACTGATGAATCATTGGCCTGTACCTCTTAAACCAATAATACATTATATGTTAATTACTTGAATTTAAATAAAAATGTGTAATAAAACAAAACAAAACAACAACAACAGCAAAACAAACAAAAAAGGAAGTAGAGCATTAGCATCAGGGTTTTTGAGTTTGTTTGTTCGTTTGTTTTTGGTTTCTTTTAGCTCACCAGGTGTGTCTAATTTCCAACCAAAGCTGAGGACTGCTACCTTAGAAATCAGCTTTCCTTTACTGGAGAGCAGCGAGTTTTATCTTACCATGTTTGGGTTTACTTTCTATTGGCCTCTGTGAATTCTACCCCCAGTTCATGCTTCAGTTCCTATTAACTCTGCTATTTTTTTTTCTCTTCCTTTGGTCATAACAAAGACCAAGGGCCTGAGAGATTGGGAATAAGACAGAATTTCTTTTTTAAGATTTTATTTATTTATTTGTCAGAGAGAGAGTGATCAGGTGCATAAGCAGGGGGAGCAGCAGGCAGAGAGAGAAGCAGGCTCCCTGCTCAGCAAGGAGGCTGATGCCAAACTTGATCCCAGGACCCCGGGATCATGACCCGAGCCAAAGGCAGACATTTAACCAACTGAGCCACTCAGGCACCCAAGACAGAAATTTTTGATAGGTACATTTGTTGACCCAGTATCCGATTCACTTCATCAACCAAACTTGTGTCTATACCATGCACTAGGACCCAAAGACAGTGAATTTCATGTCCCAGTCAATGTTTTAAGAAGGCTCCTGATCTCCTACAAATTGTCAGCTTGCCTTTACTTTGATTTTACTTATACTTATCTTTGAAATTTTGGTTGCTATATTAGTTTTCTATTATTTGTTAAATAAATTTTCACCACTATAGTGGCTTAAAACAACACAAATTTATTATCTCACAGATCTGTAAGGCAGGAGTTCAACACTGGTCTCACCAGGGCTGTATTCCTTTCTGGAGGATCTTGGGGAGAATCAGTTTCCTTGATCATTTATGGCATAGGTAGAATTCAGTCCTTGTGATTATAGGACTGGGGCCTCCATATTCTTGCTGGCTGTAAACTGAGGTCCATTCCAAATTCTAGAAATCCTCACCCACCTTCCTTGGCTTGTGGCCCTTTCCTTATCCTCAAAGCCATCAACAGAAGGTTGAGTCCTTGTCCCATGGCATCTTTCTGACCACAGTCAGAAAAGGTTCTTAGTTTTTTTCTTTTTTTAAGATTTTATTTATTTATTTGTCAGAGAGAAAAAGAGAGAGCGAGAGCACAAGCAGGGGGAGTGGAAGGCAGAGGGAGAAGCAGGTTTTCTGTTGAGCAAGGAGTCCTACATGGGACTCAATCCCATGACCCTAGGATCATGACTTGAGCTGAAGGCAGATAATTAACCAACTGAGCCACCCAGGCATCCCAGTTATCAGCTTTTAAAGACTCATGTGATTAGACTGGGCCCACATGAGTGATTCAGGATAATTTCCCCATCCTAATGTCTGCAATTCTATCACATCTGCAAAGTCTTTTTTGCCATGTAAGATAACACATTCATAGTTCTAGAGATTAGCATGGACATGGACATTATTTTGCCTACCAACTTCAATTTCTTTTCAGTCTTTAAGTTGTGAGAATTTCTATCTCACATGCATTGAATACCCAGCACAGGTGGTTTTTGGTAAGGGCTTGTGTGGTACATGGGTGGATGTTGAGTGAGAATGCTATATCCAATACTTGGACCTAAGGCTTTGTAACAGATTTTGCTTGGTTTATCCCTCCTGCTATCACAGGTTAAGCTTTCTGTTCTTATCTCAGATCCTGAGATCTCAGCCCCCATACTCAGGGCTTCATCTAAGACTGTAATACCCACAACCAATGTACCTGAACTTTCCAACAGCAGAGTTGCTGAGGTCTAGGCCTCATGATATGGGTGAGATGGACCGTATGAAATGGAAGAGTGACACATGTGATTTACTCCCTGTTCTCCTTGACTTCTAAAGTATGAAATTGGCATTTCATAGCCCAGGGGACACAGAGTGTAGAAATCCACTGATAACACAATTTTCTTCTTAGACCCATTCGGGGTTGATGCTACGCAGAAAATTTAGTAGGCTATTTGATTCTGTAAATTATAGAGTTGAGGAATATAACCTTATTCTGGCAGATTGTCAAACACAGCAATTTTAAGTACCCACGGTGGGGCAGCGGGTTTCTGAAAACTGGGAGGTCAAGGACATCAAAAAAGCAGCTTTCCACAAGGATTAGTTAACAAGCTCTAAATGGAAATGATATGATTTCCACTCAGTTCCTCTTTCTCTTTATAATTTATTCCTCAACATACATCAATTTTTCCATCCAGTCATTCATTTGTTTAACAAATATTTACTGAGAAATTACTGAATGCCCAGCAAACAAACAATGATCCTTGCTCCTGTGGGGTTTTCATTCTAAAAGCTACATTTACTGGGGACCTTCCCTGTGCTAGGTCCTGGGTGGTGGAAAGATGCACCAGACCCAGCCCTACCTCACTGAGCTGACATGTGGTGGTGGACATGCAGGGCAATAGTACTGGCTAGGATGCCCAGCACCTTGTTGAATAGAATGGTAGAAGTAGACATCTTTATTTTATTTCTGAAATTAGGATAAAAGTATTCAGTCTTTCATAATTATGATATTATTAGTAGGTTTTCATAGATACTCTTTTCCAGCTAGGGAATGCATTACTACTCCTAATTTACTGAAAAATTTTTATCGTAAAGAATGTTAAGTTTGATCAAATGTGTGTGTGTATGTGTGTGTGTGTGTGTGAATGTGTTTTAATTTGTTGATATAATTGCATAATTGCATAATTTTTCTGTGGAATAAGGATTTTTTTTTATTTCTTAGAAGTTGAATCAACTTTCTGATGATATTTACATTTTACTGAATTCCATTCATTAATGATTTGTTGAAGATTTTTGCAACTATGAGAGTTACTGTTCTGTAGATTATTTTTTCTGGTAATGTCTCTTCTTGGTTTGAGTTTGGCATCAAGGTAATTCTGTCATCATAAAAAAATTTGAAAATTGTTCCTACTTTACTCTTTTCTGGAAAAAGTGTTTGTAGCTATGTATTACAGCAATGTCTGGGTGGCTCAGTCAGTTAAGCTTCTGTTTTTGGCTCAGGTCATGATCCCAGGGTCATGGGATCAAGTCCCACATTGGGCTTCTTGCTCAGCAGGGACACTACATCTCCTTCTGCCTGTTGCTCTCCCTGCTTGTGTGGTCTCTCTGACAAATAAATAAATAAAATATTAAAAAAAAAAAAAGAAATTGTATTATAAATTACTGAAATACTTGATTTCATCAGTGAAGATTTCCGGATCAGAAATTTCCATTGTGAAAAAGACTTTTATTATTATTTTTCATAGATATAGGACTATTTGGGTTATCTACTTCATCTTAAGTAGTTTGCATCATTCAAGAAATTAACCATGGCATTTGTTTTCTCATTTATTGTATTATCCTTTTAATGACATAGGATTTGTAGTGATGATCTCTATTTAATTACTGCTTTAGGTAATTTGTACTTTCCTTTCATGGCTTGATCAATACAATATTTATAAAGTTCATTTATCTTAATAAAGAATTACCTGTTGATTTTATTGATTCTATTTTTTGTTTTTAATGTACTCAATTTTACTTTTATTTAAATTTTTTATTTCTTTTTTTATGTAAAGTTCGATGATTCATTAGTTGTGCATAACACCCATTGCACCATGCAATACGTGCCCTCCTTACTACCCATCATGAGCCTATCCCATTCCCCCACCCCCCTCCCCTCTGAAGCCCTCAGTTTGTTTCTCAGAGTCCATAGTCTCTCATGTTCATTCCCCCTTCTGATTACCCCCCTTTCTTTATGCCTTTCTTCTCCTACCGATCTTCCTAGTTCTTATGTTCCATAGATGAGAGAAACCATATGATAATTGTCTTTCTCTGCTTGCCTTACTTCACTTGGCATTATCTCCTCAAGTGCCGTCCATGTCGCAGCAAATGTTGAGAACGCGTTCTTTTTGATAGCTGAGTAATATTCCATTATATATATGGACCACAACTTCTTAATCCAGTCATCTGTTGAAGGACATCTCAGCTCCTTCCACAATTTAGCTATTGTGGACAATGCTGCTATGAACATTGGGGTGCATATGGCCCTTCTCTTCACTACATCTGTATCTTTGGGGTAAATACTCAATAGTGCAATGGATGGATCATAGGTAGCTCAATTTCTAACTTTTTAAGGGACCTCCACACTGTTTTCCAGAGTGGCTGTAACAACTTGCATTCCCACCAACAATGTAGGAGGGATCCCCTTTCTCCACATCCTCTCCAACAATTGTTGTTTCTTGCCTTGTCCATTTTTGCCATTCTAACTGGCATAAGGTGGTATCTTAGCGTGATTTTGATTTGAATTTCCCTGATGGCTAATGATTTTGGACATTTTTTCATGTGTCTGTTAGCCACTTGTATGTCTTCATTGGAAAAGTGTCTGTTCATATCTTCTGCCCATTTTATGATTTGTTTATTTGTTTCTCGCGTATTGAGTTTGAGAAGTTCTTTATAGATCTTGGATATCAGTATTTTATCTATAGTATCATTTGCAAATATATTGTCCCATTCCGTGGACTGCCTCATAGTTTTTTTGACTGTTTCCTTGGCTGTGCAGAAGCTTTTTATCTTGATGAAGTCCCACAAGTTCATTTTTTCTTTTGTTTCTCTTGCCTTTGGAGATGTGTCATGAAAAAGGTCGCTGTGGCCGATTTCATAACCACGAAACCAGCCCTACAGGAGATATTAAGGGGGGTTATATAAAAGTAAAAAGGCCCCAGGAGTGATATAGAACAGAAAGTCACAATCTATAGAACAAAGACTTTACAGGCAACATGGCATCATTAAAATCATATCTCTCAATAATCACTCTCAATGTGAATGGCCTAAATGCTCCCATAAATGCCACAGTGTTGCAGATTGGATAAAAAGACATGACCCATCCATTTGCTGTCTACAAGAGACTCATTTTGAACCTAAAAATACATTCAGACTGAAAGTAAAGGGATGGAATACCATCTTTCATGCCAATGGACCTCAAAAGAAAGCTGCAATTCTCATAGCAGACAGATTGGATTTTAAACTAAAGACTACAGTTAGAGACACAGAAGGGCACTATATTTTTCTTAAAGGATGTATCCAACAAGTGGATATGACAATTATAAATATCTATGCCACCAACAGGGGAGCAGCAAGATACACAAGCCAACTCTTAACCACAATAAAGAGACATATAGATAAAAATTCTTTAATAGTAGGGGACCTCAACACTCCACTATCAGCAATAGACAGATCACCTAAGCAAGAAATCAGCAAAGAAACAAGAGCTTTGAATGCCATACTCGACGAGTTGGACCTCACAGATATATATAGAACACTACACCCCAGAACCAAAGAATACTCATTCTATTCTAATGCCCATGGAACATTCTCAAGAATAGACCATGTTCTGGGTCACAAAACAGGTCTCAATGGATACCAAAAGACTGAAATTATTCCCTGCATATTGTCAGACCACAATGCTTTCATATTGGAACTCAACCATAAGGAAAAATTTGGAAGAAACTCAAACACTTGGAGACTAAGAACCATCCTGCTCAAGAATGATTTGATAAACCAGGAAATCAAAAATCAATTTAAACAATTTATGGAGACCAACGAGAATGAAAACACCACGGTCCAAAACCTATGGGATACTGCAAAGGCAGTCCTAAGGGGGAAATACATAGCCATCCAAGCCTCACTCAAAAGTATAGAAAAATCTAAAATGCAGTTTTTATATTCTCACTTCAAGAAGCTGGAACAGCAACAGAGGAACAGGCCTAATCAATTTTACTTTTTTTGTCATTACTATTTCCTTTCTTTTGATTATATCAAGTTTAATTCACTCTATAGTTCAATTCCTTTGATGGTTATAGAGATATACAAGATTGTGTCATCTTTTTTTTTTTTTAAGATTTTTTATTTATTTACGTGACAGAGATACAGCCAGTGAGAGAGGGAACACAGCAAGGGAGTGGGAGAGGAAGAAGCAGGCTCTCAGCGGAGGAGCCCGATGTGGGACTCGATCCCGGAACGCCGGGATCATGCCCTGAGCCGAAGGCAGACGCTTAATGACTATGCTACCCAGGCACCCCAAGATTGTGTCATCTTGATTGACTTAGGGTAGTTTCTTTTTTTTGATGACTTGGTTCATTTCTTCTAGTTTGTTAAATTCATAAGTGTTATGTTGTGTTAAATTCCCTTAATTATCTCATTAATTGCTGTAAGATCTATAGTGATATGTACTATTTATCTCTTGATATTAATGTGTTCTCTGTCTTTATTTTTGTCAGTTATGCTATTTTTTGAAGAACCAGCTTTTTGTTTTATTGTTTTATAGATTTTCTGTATTGTATTTTCATTTTCATTAGTTTCTATTCTTATCTTTGTTATTTCTTTTGCTTGCTTTGGGTTTGTTTTGTTCTGCATTTTCTATTTTCTTTTTTGATATAATTTTTCTCATTTCTAATCTAAGCATTTAGTGCTATAAATTTCCCTTTAGCTGTATTCTACAAATGCAGTATGTTGTGCTTATTATTATTATTATTTTCAATTAGCCAACATATAGTACATCATTAGTTTTTGATGTAGTGTTTAACAATTCATCAGTTGCATATAACACCCAGTGTTCATCACAACACATGGCCTCTTTAATACCCATAACCCAGTTACCTCATCCCCCTACCTCCTTCCTTCTGTAACTCTCAGTTTGTTTTCTGGAGTCCAGAGTTTTTCATGGTTTGGCTCCCTTTCTGATTTCTTCCCATTCAGTTTTCCCTCCCTTCACCTATGGTCCTCTGCACTATTCCTTATGTTCCACATATGAGTGAAACCATATGATTATTGTCTTTCTCTGTTTGACTTATTTCATTTAGCATAATCCCCTCCAGTTCCATCCATGTTGATGCAAATGGTGGGTATTCATCCTTTCTGATGGTTGAGTAATATTCCATTGTATATATAAACTACATCTTCTTTATCCATTCATCTGTTGATTGATATCTCTGCTCTTTCCACCATTTGGCTATTGTGGACATTGCTGCTATGAACATTATTGTGCATGTGCCCCTTCTTTTTACTACATCTGTGTCTTTGGGCTAAACACCTAATAGTGCAATTGCTGGGTCATAGGGTAGCTCTATTTTTAATGTCTTGAGGAGCCTCCATATTGTTTTTTAAAAATTTTTACTCAGTCTTTGCATATTTCCAATTTCCTTTGAGACTTCAGTGTGTCAAAGAGGATTATTCCAAAGTATGCTTTAATCTCTATACTGTTAGAGATTATCCTTTCCTTTCTCTGTTTTGATTTCTGGTTTCATTACATTATAGTAAGAGAACATACTCTGTATATTATCAGTTCTTTTAAGATTTTTGAGGTTGGTTTTATAGTACAGGAAATGATCTATCTTGAATAATTACATATGTGCTTTAAAATATGTATTCTATTGTTGGGTGTTCAATATTTGTCAATTAGATACTGTTGCTTAATTATATTGTTCAGATTTTATATATCATTGCTGATTTTTTGTCCAGTGATTTTATCAGCTTCTGAGGTGGAAGTGTTGAAAACTCCAATTATAGTTGTGAATTTTTTTATGTTTCCTTTTAGCTTTGCCAGTTTCTGTTTTATGAACTTTGAGTATATGTTGCTTGGTTCATAAACACAATTTTAGAATTATCTTTAGAATATCTTCCTGGTGGATTGATCCTTTTATCTTTATATTGTTCCTAGCAATTTTTTAGAGGTGGGGAGAGGCAAAGGGAGAGAGAGAATCTTAAGCAGGATCCATGCCCAGTGCAGAGCCCTGATGTGGGGCTTGATTTCCCAACCCTGAGATCATGACCTGAGCCAGAACCAAGAGTTGAATGCTTAACCAACAGGGCCACCCAAGCACCCCAGTAATTTTCTTTTTTTATTTACTTTAATTTTTTTTAAAGAAGGTGTCTTTTATATTTTTTTAAGATTTTATTTATTTATTTGGCAGAGAGACAGAAAGCACAAGCAGGGGAAGCAGCAGGCGGAAGAGGAAGAAGCAGGCTCCCCACTGAGCAGAGAGCCTGACATGGGGCTTGATCCTGAGCAGAAGGCAGAGGCTTAACTGACTGAGCCACACAGGTGCCCCATTAATTTTCTTTTTTTTAAATCTACCTTGTCAAATATTTATATAACCACTCTTGCTCCTTTTGATTAATGCTGGAAATATATTTTTTTTCTTATTGTTTTATTATCAACCAAACTGTGTCATTGAATGTGAAATGAGTATTTTTTACAAGCAGCACATAGTTGGTTCATTTTTTTAAACCCACCATGTCAATCTCTTTTCTTTGGATTGCTGTATTTAAATCATTTACATTTAAGGTAATGATCGATCCAGCAGCACTTACTTTTTTATTTTTTTCCTATTTTTCTCTTTTGGTTCTTGTTTTTCTGTTTCTATTTCCTTAGTTTCCTATAAGTTGCTTGAATATTTTCTTTTTTTACAATTCGATATTAATTTATTTATAGTGCCTTCAATTTTATATCTTTAATAGGTTTTTTTAGTGGTTGCTCTCATTTGATGTTATATTGTATATATATATAATATACCTTACATATGTCTTATAAATGTATAAAATAAATAATATATAATGTATCATGTATCATATGTAGTAATAACCTGTGTGTACACACACACACACACACACACACACATACACACTCATTTCACCAATTTGGTGTTTTCAACTCTACCCTCTTTCTCTTCTTTTTCTGGGACTTTGACAGTAGAAATGTTAAATCTTTTGTTGTTGTTTCAAAGCTCACTTACACTTTTTTTTTTAATTTTAAATTTTTGTTTTTTTATGTAAAGTTCGATGATTCATTAGTTGCATATAACACCCAGTGCACCATGCAATACGTGCCCTCCTTACTACCCATCACCAGCCTATCCCATTCCCCCACCCCCCTCCCCTCTGAAGCCCTTATGACACATCTCCAAAGGCAAGAGAAACAAAAGATAAAATGAACTTGTGGGACTTCATCAAGATAAAAAGCTTCTGCACAGCCAAGGAAACAGTCAAAAAAACTAAGAGGCAGCCCACGGAATGGAGGAAGATATTTGCAAATGATACTACAGATGAAAGACTGATATCCAAGATCTACAAAGAACTTCTCAAACTCAATACATGAGAAACAAATAAGCAAATCATAAAATGGGCAGAAGATATGAACAGACACTTTTCCAATGATGACATACAAATGGCTAACAGACACATGAAAAAATGTTCAACATCATTAGCCATCAGGGAAATTAAAATCAAAACCACACTAAGATACCACCTTACACCAGTTAGAATGGCATAACTTGACAAGGCAAGAAACAACAATTGTTGGAGAGGATGTGGAAAAAGGGGATCCCTCCTACATTGTTGGTGGGAATGAAAGTTGCTGCAGCCACTCTGGAAAACAGTGTGGAGGTCCCTTAAAAAGTTAACAATTGATCTACCTTATGACCCAGCCATTGCACTACTAAGTATTTACCCCAAAGATACAGACGTAGTGAAGAGAAGGGCCATATGCATCCCAATGTTCATAGCAGCATTGTCCACAATAGCTAAATCATAGAAGGAGCCAAAATGCCCTTCAACAGATGACTGGATTAAGAAGATGTGGTCCATATATACAATGGAATATTGCTCAGCTATCAGAAAGAACGAGTTCTCAACATTTGCTGCAACATGGATGGCACTGGAGGAGATAATGCTAAGTGAAATAAGTCAAGCAGAGAAAGACAATGATCATATGGTTTCTCTCATCTATGGAACATAAGAACTACGAAGATCGGTAGAGGAAGAAAGGGATAAAGAAAGGGGAGGTAGTCAGAAGGGGGAATGAAGCATGAGAGACTATGGACTCTGAGAAACAAACTGAGGGCTTCACTTACACTGTTTTTTTTCCCAATCTATTTTCTGTCATTCATATTGAGTGAATTCTATTTTACTTTTTTCAAGGTCATTAATTCTATCCTTTGTCATCTTTACTCTACTATTGAGATCATTATTGAGGTTTCCTTGTTTTTATTTCTGTTATTGTATTTTTCAGTTTTATGATTCTATATGATTCTTTTAAAAACTACCATTTATTTACTGTGGTTTTTTGTATTTTTTATTTGTTTCAAAACGATTTGTAATTGAATGTTGAAGCAGTTTTATGATGGTTGCATAAACACTTTTTCAAATAATTTCAACGTGGTTCAATTCCTCCTGGTGTTATCATCAGTTGATTGTCTTCCCTCATACAGGTACCGTCTTGGTTCGTATCAAGATGTGTTATTCTTTATTGTATTCTGGAAAATTTTTTCTATTATCTTAGAAGACTCTAGGATTTATTATTTTTTTTTATTTTAGCAAGAAGTCATCCTGTTTAGGTTTAGTGTACATATTTTCCCCTACATATGTTGTCTCTATTTCCAATGGCAATTTAATTCTCAGAGACTTTGCTGTGCTTTTTGATGATGTTAGTTTGTACAGTACCAGTAGGACTCCCACAGGTTTCTGTTGCTGCTGCTTGAGTGGGAAGAGGGAGATTCTATAGGCTGGACCACTGGTTGTATTTCAGTGGTGGAGTGGTGTGATGAGATCTCTCTGCCTTCGTTCCTGCCTGCCCAGGTGTCTCTGGGAGCAAAAGGAGATTAAGTCTCATGGAGACAAAGATCCCTTGCTGTGGCTGGTTCCACCTGTTTATTCTGGTGTCTCTTAGTAGGGTTGTAGAGTCTCTGGCCAGTGGAGACAAAGAGATTTGCTGAACATAACCACCTGCTAGAGCTAAATCCCTCATACTTACTCTGCCCACTTGCCTTAGTATCACTTGGTACAAAAAAGGGAGTATCAGGCCTATCAGTAAAGGAGTGTGCTACTGCATGTTACTTATTTCCTGTGGGATTTCCATTCTATTCCCCTTTCAAGTAATTCTGGATCACCTGTTATTTGCAGGGGAAACCTCATTTGATGCAGAAATGCAATGAACACACCTGTGTTGCCAACTATTGATAGTTTAGTAGTCATAAAATGCCAAATAAGGGGGGATATCACCTGTTGAATGTAGTGGTAAAATATCCTGCCACTATGCATTTTGTCCAGTCCTTGGGACCCAAACCTTTTCCTTACAATCACTCAGAGTTCTTTGGTTGCCCTTTCAATTTTTTCATTTGAATTCATCAAACCTTTGGGAATGTTTGGTTATTACTAATTCAAATAATTTCTTTTCCCGTTTTCTGTCATTGTACACCAAGAATTGTAATTTTATATATGATAGTCCCATAGATCCCAAGAGATTATTTTAAAATACTTCTTCGTATTTTTTCTTTTCTTTTCTTTTTATTTTAACTCCAGTTAGTTAACATATAGTGTCATATTAATTTCAGGTGTACAATATACTGACTCAACACTTCCATACATCACACAATGCTCATCAACATTCACTCTTTAATCCCCATCACCTATTTAACCCATTCCCCCACCCACCTCCCCTCTGGTAACAATCAGTTTGTTATCTATAATTAACAGTCTGTTTTTGGGTTCTCTCTCTCTCTCTGTCCCTCTCTCTCATTTTTTCCTCTTTGCTTATATTCTTTGTTTCTTAAATTCCACATATGAGTGAAATCATATGGTATTTGTCTTTCTCTGACTGACTTATTTTGCTCAGCATAATACTCTCTAGCTCCACCCATGTCATTGCAAATGGCAAGTCCATCTGGTCCAATGAGTCCTTCAAAGCTTTTGTTTCTTTGCTGATCTGCTTAGATGATCTGTCTATTGCTGTGAGTGGAGTGTTGAAGACTCCTACTATTAATGTATTATTAATGATATGATTCTTTATTTTAGTTAATAGTTGGTCTATGTAGTCGGCTGCTCCCATGTTGGGGGGCATAGATATTTACAATTCTTAGATTTTCTTGTTGGATAGACCCTTTAAGTATGATATAGTGCCCCCTACATTTTTCACTACACTTTTTCGTTTAAAATCTAATTTGTCTGGGGGCGCCTGGGTGGCACAGAGGTTAAGCGTCTGCCTTTGGCTCAGGGCATGATCCTGGCATTGTGGGATCTAGCCCCACATCAGGCTCTTCTGCTATGAGCCTGCTTCTTCCTCTCCCACTCCCCCTGCTTGTGTTCCCTCTCTCACTGGCTGTCTCTCTCTCTGTCGAATAAATAAATGGAATCTTTAAAAAAAAATCTAATTTGTCTGATATAAGAAGTGCTACCCCAGCTTTCTTTTGGGGTCCATTGGCAGGATAAATGGTTCTCCATCCCCTCAGTTTTGAGCCAGAGGTGTCTTTAGGTTCAAAATGAGTCTCTTGTAGACAGTACATGGATGGGTCGTGCTTTTTTATCCTATCTGAAACCCTGTGCCTTTTGATGGGAGCATTCAGCTCATTCACATTGAGAGTAGCTATTGAAAGATATGAATTTATTGACACTATATTGCCTGTAAAGTCCCTGTTTCTATAGATTGACTCTGTTAATTTCTGATCTGTATTACTTTCAGGATTTCTCTTTGCTTACAGAATCCCCCTTAATATTTCATGCAGGGTCGGCTTGGTGGTCATATATTCTTTCAGTTTCTGCTGGTCCTGGAAGCCCTTTATCTCTTCATCCATTCTGAATGACAGCCTTGACGGATAAAGTATTCTTAGCTGCATGTTCTTCCCATTTAGTACCCTGAATATGTCTTGCCAGCCCCTTCTGTTTTGCCAGGTCTCTGTTGACAGGTCTGACATTATTCTGATTTCCTCCCTCCATAGGTAAGAAATCTCTTCCCCTTAGCTGCTCTCAGGATAACTTCCTTGGCTCTAAGATTTGTAAGCTTAACTATTCTATTTTTATTGATTTTGGGAGGGGTCCTCTGAGCCTCTTGGATATGAATTCTTGTTTTCTTCCCCAGATTAGGGAAGTTCTCAGCTATGATTTGCTCTAATATACCTTCTAGTCCTCCCTCTCTCTCCATCCCTTTAGGGATCCAAATAATTCTGACATTGGAACATTTCATGGCATCGCTGATTTCTCTAAATATGTTCTCATGGGCTACTAGCTGCTTATCCCTATCTTACTCAGCTTCCTTCCTTTCTATTAGCTTATCTTCTAGATCACTAATTTGTTCTTCTACCTTATTTACCCTGGCTGTTAGAGTATCCAATTTAGACTGCATCTCATTCATAGCATTTTTTAAAATTATGTTCAGTTAGCCAACATATAGTAGCATTTTTAAGTTTGGCCTAATTAGATCTTATTTCTGCCCTTAGAGATTCTATATTGTCACTAATGCTTTTCTCAAGCCTAGCCATTGACTTCATGATTGCTACCCTGAAGTCTGCCTCTGACATCTTGCTTATATCCATATCCATTAGATCTGTGGCAGAGGACATTGTCTCTGGTTTATTTCTTTGTTGGGAGTTCCTCGTCCTAGTCATTCTGTTGAAAGATGGTTGAGCAAATGAACAGAGTCCAAAATATCAACTACAATCCAAGCAAAATGCACCTTAGAAAAAACCTGAAGTGTTTGAAAACTACCACAGATATGCCACCAAAGCCAAGATGATCCAAAAGAAGAAAAAAGAAAAAAAAAAAAAAGAAAAGCGAGGGAAAAAAAGAAGGGAGGCAGGGAGAAAGAGTATAATTTCTCAGGGTGGACAAAGGGCATAAATCTGTAAAACATATATGTGAAAAAACATAAATTTCAGAAGAGACTTAAAAAAATAGGTTAGCAATTGTTGTTTCTTGCCTTGTCAATTTTTGCCATACTAACTGGCGTAAGATAGTATCTCAGTGTGGATTTGATTTGAATTTCCATGATGGCTAATGATTTTGAACATTTTTTCATGTGTCTGTTAGCCATTTGTACACAACAATTGCTGGAGAGGATGTGGAGAAAGGGGATCCCTCCTACATTGTTGGTGGGAATGCATGTTGGTACAGCCACTCTGGAAAACAGTGTGGAGGTCCCTTAAAAAGTTAACAATTGAGCTACCCTATGACCCAGCCATTGCACTACTAGGTATTTACCCCAATGATACAGATGTAGTGAAGAGAAGGGCCATATGCACCCCAATGTTCATAGCAGCATTGTTCACAATAGCTAAATCTTGGAAGGAACAGAGATGCCCTTCAACAGATGACTGGATTAAGAAGTTGTGGTCCATATATACAATGGAATATTACTCAGCTATCAGAAAGAACGAGTTCTCAACATTTGCTGCAACATGGACGGCACTAGAGGAGATAATGCTAAGTGAAATAAGTCAAGCAGAGAAAGACAATGATCATATGGTTTCTCTCATCTATGGAACATAAGAACTAGGAAGATCAGTAGGAGAAGAAAGGCATAAAGAAAGGGGGGTAATCAGAAGGGGGAATGAAGCATGAGAGACTATGGACTCTGAGAAACAAACCGAGGGCTTCAGAGGGGAGGGGGTTGGGGGAATGGGATAGACTGGTGATGGATAGTAAGGAGGGCATGTATTGCGTGGTGCACTGGGTGTTATACGCAACTAATGAATCATCGAACTTTACATCAGAAATCAGGGATGTACTGTATGCTGACTAACATAATATAATAAAAAATAATAAAATAAAATAAAAATAAATAAAAACATAGGTTAGGAAATATTAATCTATTTGAAATGGGAGCAGGGTTAAAAAAAAAAGAATAAGAAAATAAACTAAAAAGAAATGTAAAATTTTAGCCTGAAGTATAAGTGAGTTGTGAGGGAGGTCCCTATTATTATTCTCCCCTGGTGCCAGAGTTTAACAGTCCTGTGGGAAATAAGCTTGTCATTCACCTGTTCTTCCAGTCTGTCTTCTGGGGGAGGGGCCTGCTTCTTGGCATCTCAGGAGTCTTTGCCTAGGTAGTGTTGTCCCACCCCTTGTCAGGGGGATGGGCTTTATGTGAGCTGGTGGCTCCAGGGCTTTTGTTCCCTGGTGTCTTTCTACTTCTCTTTGCAGGATCAGAGCAAACACGGCCATGCAGAAATCTCCAGCTCAGAGCCACAATGTGGCTCCAACCCCGCCCCCCTTAACAAATCTTCCAGGTCATTCCATCTAAACCTCTGTGCACCAAACTCTACAGACTCATGCAAATTTGTGCCTGCCACACCTCTACCAGGGAGTCACAGGGACCCATGAGGGTCTTTGTGGTTTGTGACTTTGCAATTGCTAGCAGCTATGCGTGTGAGCATGCACCCTCTTCTGCAGCTCCCAGGCCACACTGAGTGCTGCCCCAGTGTCCTTGGTGGTCTCACTATCCTGAGAGCTGTTCCCAATCATGGGCATGGGCTCTTTGTGTGCCAAACCACAGAATCCTGTTGCTCCTGCCAGCTGCACTTCTCCCAGGGAAGTTACAGGGACTCACAAGCATTTTTGCGCCTTGGGACTCCACAAATTCCAGCAGCTGTGGACCGGGGCATACAACCTCTTCTGCAGAGCCTAGGTCATGCTGGATGCCACCCCAGTGTCTCTTCATGGGCCACACTGCCCTGAGAGCTGTCCCTGTCATGGGCACAAGCACTTCTATTATCTTCCCCAGGATGTTAGACAGCCCACACCTTCTAGTCCTTTTCAGGGTGGTCAGGCAGAAAGCCTTCTCCTTACCAACTGGGCTCATGGTTTATGGTGCCCAGAGCTGAAAGTCCCCTCTGGGCTCACTGACCACAACCATTCCCACTGCTCCACTGCTTGGGCACTCTACCAGTTCAGGCTCCCCCATTTTTCTGAGTCTCCTGAAATCCTGAGACCACAATGATCCACCTAGAATTCTGCCCTACTCGCCCCTGCCCCCATGCTCTTTTCAGAAGGGGTGCCTCTCACTAGAGTAGATTTCCAAAGGTCCCAATTTTTTTGCTCCAGTGTTATATCATTTTCCGGCGGCCAGCTTATGG
This sequence comes from Ursus arctos, assembly GCF_023065955.2. Lineage (NCBI taxonomy): Eukaryota > Metazoa > Chordata > Mammalia > Carnivora > Ursidae > Ursus > Ursus arctos. Next base: position 3,008,971 of record NW_026622763.1, on the reverse strand, counting down.
AGACTCCTTCCCCCCTCCACTTACCATCAGATACTTCCCCTGAAGATTCAAGGTTCCACACCTCTTATGCAAACAGTAGTCATTTTTATGCTTGTGGAGATCCAGATACATCTTCTTACATCTCAGGTTGAATTTGTGTGCGTTCAGGATGGTTTGGTAGATATCCAGATAAATTCAAGATATCTAGATAAATGAGGTCCCCAATCTACTGCCATCTTGCCCCAATCCCCTTTTAGGGTTTTCTATGTAGGGTTTCATACCATCTGTAAATAGGGAAAATTTTACTTCTTCCTTACCATTTTGGATGTCTTTTATTTTTTTGTTGTCTGATTGCTGTGGCTAGGACTTCAAGTACTATGTTGAATAAAATTGAGAGTGGACAGCCTTGTCTTTATCCTGACCTTCAGAGGAAAGCTCTCAGTTTTTCCCTATTGAGTATGATGTTTGCTGTGGGTTTTTCATTTATGACCTGTATTATGTTGAAGTATGTTCCTTCTATCCCTACTTTTTTGAGAGTTTTTATCATAAATGTATATTTTACTTTGCCAAATGTATTTCGAAATGATCATAGGGTTCTTATCCTTTTCTTATTGATGTTATGTATCCTGTTGATTGATTACCAAATACTGAACCACACTTACAACCCAGAATAAATCCCACTTGATCGTGGTAAATTATTTTTTCTATCATATTGTTGAATTCAGTTTGCTAGAATTTTGTTGAGGATTTTTGCATCTATGTTCATCAGGGATATTGTCCTGTAGTCCTGTTTTTTAGCAGAGTCTTTTTCTGGCTTTGGAATCAGGGTAATGCTGGCCTCAGAATGGATTTGGAAATTTTACTTCCTTTTCTATTTTTTGAAGTTGTTTGAGAAGAATAGACATTAATTCTTCTTTAAGTGTTTTGTAGAATTCACCTGTGAAGCTGTCTGGTCCTGGACTATTGATTTTTGGGAGTTTTTTGATTATTGATTCCATATCTTTGCTGGCTATCGGTCTGTTTAAATTTTCTTTTTCTTCCTGTTTCAGTTTTTGTAGTTTTTTTAAATTTTATTTTATTTTATTTATTCATGAGAGACACAGACAGAGACACAGAGAGAGGCAAAAAGAGAAGCAGGCTCCTCACAGTGCAGGGAGTCTGATGAGGGACTCAATCTCAGGACCCCAGGATCATGACATGAGCCAAAGGCAGATGCTTAATGAAGACTGAGCCACCCAGGTGCCCCAGTTTTGGTAATTTACATTTCTGGGAATTTATCCATTTCTTCTAGGTTGTCTAACTTGTTGGCATGTAGTTTTTCATAATATTCTCTTAAAATTGTTTGTTTTTCTGTGGTATAGGTTGTCATTTCTCTCTCTTATTTGTGGTTTTATTTATTTGTGTCCTTTCTCTTCCTTTTCTTGATATGTCTGGTTAGAGGTTTATCAATTTTATTGATTTTTTCCAAAGAACTAGTTCCTGGTTTCATGTTTTTGTTTTGTTTTGCTTTTAGGTTCTGTATTATTTATTTCTGCTCTAATCTTTATTATTTCCTTTCTTTTGCTGGTTTTAGGCTTGCTTTGTTCTTTTTCTAATCCTTTTAGGTATAAGGTTTATTGTTTATTTGAGATTTTTTTTGCTTCTTGAGTTCGGCCTGTATTGCTATAAATTTTCCTTTAAGAACCTCATTTGGTGCATCTCAAAGGATATGGATCATTGTGTTTCATTTTCATTTATTTCCATGTATTTTTTTTCAAGTTTTTATCTAAATTTCAGTTAGTTAACATACAATGTAATATTAGTTTCAGGTGTTGAACTTAGTGATCCATCACTTAGATACAATACCTAGTATTCATCACAAGTGCCCTCCTTAATACCCATCACTTATTTAACCCATCTCCATACCAACATCCCCTCTAGTAACCCTCAGCTTGCTCTCTATAGTTAAGAGTCTGTTTCTTGGTTTGCCTCTCCCTTTTTGTTCCCACTATGTTCATCTGATCTGTTTCTTAAATTCCACATATGAGTGAAATCACATGGTATTTGTCATTCTCTGATTGACTTATTTCACTTAGCATAATACTCTATTGCCCCATCTGTGTCATTGCAAGTGGCAAGATTTCATTCTTTTTTATGGCTGAGTAATATTCCAGTGTGTGTGTGTGTGTGTGTGTGTGTGTGTGTGTGTGTGTGTGTATCCATTTCATTTATATATATAAAACCACTTCTTTATCCACTCATCAGTCGCTGGACATTTGGGCTCTTCCCATAATTTGGTATTGTTGATAAAGCTGCTAAACACTGGAGTGCATATATCCCTTTGAATCAGTATTTTTGTATACTTTGGGTAAATTCCTAGTAGTGCAATTGCTGGATTGTACGGTAGTTCCATTTTTAACTTTTTGAGGAACCTCCATACTGTCCCAGGCATTTTTCAGATCACTGTTTTCACACTGCTTCTGGGTTGCTTGCCTTCCTGGACCAGTACAGTGCAGTTTGGGCTCTATTCCAGCCAAGCCTGCTGACTTTTACAACTGCAATCTGTAGGGATCTGAGGCGGTGGGGACCTGCATTGGTCTTTTAGGGGAGGGTCTCACTGTCCTGGGACTGATGCAGGTTTGGCTGAGAAGGGCAGTCATGCCAGAGTGAAGGGTCATGGGATTTGGACAAAACATGCTAAAGATCCAGGGTCTGGGTTAGCCGCCCTCAGCAGATGTCTCTGCACCTATGCTGAGGGTCAGGTGAAGGAAATAGAGCCTGCTGACTCTTTTGTCCCCAGAGAGGTCTCTCTGCAAACACTACCTCTCATAGATGAACTCCAAGAAGAGTCCCTGTGCACCTTAGGCAATCCTCAGATGGCATCTTCTGCCCTGGGGTTGCTGGTCCACCTTCTCTCCAGGGGTAGGGCAATGCCCTCAGAGCTCTATCGCAGCCAAGCCTGTTGAACTCTAAATTCTAGTCTTTGAACTCCACTGGTTGGCAAAAACTGATGAAAATCAGCTCCTCTTTTTTCCCCAGCCAAAGGCTTTGGGGAAGTATTCTCTTTCAGTGTATCCCTGTGCACTCCACTCTCTCTTGACCTGGGCTCCCTCCCTTCACAGCACCAATGATCCATTTCTCCCCTGAACCATGTCTTCATACTTTCTACCTTCCTCAGTGTGGCTTCTTCTCTCCCTGTAATTGTGCAGATTGTTCTATCACTCCTCAGGTTGATTTCCTGGGTATTCAGAATGATTTGATAGTTATCTAGCTGTGTTAGAGGGATAAGGTAAGCCTAGGGTCCTCTTACTACGCCACCATCTTAGCTTCCCCCTATTTCCATGTATTTTTTGTTTCTTCTTTTATTTCCTGGTTGACCCATTCATTGGTTAGTGGCATGTTATTTAACATCCGTGTATTTGTGCTCTTCACAGATTTTTTTGTGTGTGATTGACTTCTAGTTTCATAGCCATGTGGTCAGAAAATATGCATGGCATGACATTGATCAGTTGAATTTGCTGAGGTTTGTTTTATGCGCTAATAGGTGAACTATTCTAGAGAATGTCCCATACACACTTAAAAAGAATGTGTATTTTGCTGTTTTAGGATGAAATGTTCTGAATGTATCTGTTAAGTCCATCTGGTCCAGTGTGTCATTTTAAGCTATTCTTTCTTTGTTGATTTTCTGTTTGGGTGATCTCTTCACTGATATAAGTGGGGTGTTAAAGTTCCCTACTATTGTATTAGTATCAGTTAGTTCCTTTAAATTTGGTACTAACTGTTTTATGTATTCGGGTAATTCTATGTTGGGTGCATAAATATTATAATTGTTATATCTTCTCGTTGGATCGTCCCCTTTATTATTACATAGTGTTCTTCTTTGTCTCTTGTTCCACTCTTTGTTTTAAAGTCTATTTTGTCCAAAATAAGAATGGCTACTACACCTTTCTTTTGACATTCATTTCCATGGTAGATATTTCTCCATCCCTTCATTTTTAACCTGCAGGTGTCTTTAGGTCTGAAATGAGTCTCCTATATGCAGCATACTGATGAACCTTGTATTTTTTATACATTTTGTCATCCTATGTCTTTTAATTGGAATGTCTCATCCATTCACATTCAAAGTAATTATTGATAAATACATATTTGTTGCAATTTATTATTTGTCTTGTGGTTGTTTCTGAAGATTTCCTCTGATTCTTGTCATTCTCTCATGTTTTGCTGATTTTCTTTATTTATATATTTGGATTTCTTTCTCTTCATTCTTTGCATGTTTATTAGTGTTTTTTAATATATGATTACCATTAGGTTTTAATATAACCTCTTCTGGATAAGGCAGTCTATATTAAATTGATGGTTGTTTAAGTTTGAACCCATTCTTTACTCCTCTCCTCCCCAAATTTTAGATATATGTTGTTATATTTTACATGCTTTTATTTTGTGAGTTTATTAATTGATTTTTTTGTGGAAATATTAATTTCTACTGCTTTTGCATTTCCTACTTTTATACTGTCACTTTTGGTCTCTCCTTTCCACTCAGAGTCCCCTTTAATATTTCTTGCAGGGCTAGTTTAGTTGTCATGGACTCCTTTAGTTTTTGTTTGTCTGGGAAACACTTTATCTCTCCTTCTATTCTGAATTTTAGCTTTGCTGGATAGAGTAATTTTGGCTGCAAATTTTTCCCATTCAGTACTTGAAATATATCATGCCAGCCCCTTCTGGCTTGGAATATTTTCATTTAAAAGTCCCCTGCTAGTCTTACAGATTTTCCCTTGCAAGTTGCTGAACTCTTTTTTTCTTGCTGCTTTTAATTTTTTTTCTTTATCACTATATTTTGCCTATTTAATTACAATATGATTTGGGGGAAATATGGTTTTATTTATTTTTTTAATTTAAAATTTATTTTTAATTTTTTTAAAAAAATTTTATTATGTATGTTAGTCACCGTACAGTACATCATTAGATTTTGATGTAGTGTTCCATGATTCATTGTTTGCCTATTATTTATTTTGATGGGAGTTCTTTGTGCCTCCTGGATCTTGATATCTGTTTACTTCCCCAGATTAGGGAAGCTTTTGACTATTATTTCTTCAAATACATTTTCTACTCCCTTTTCTCTCTCTTCTTTTGGGACTCTTATAATATGAATGTAATTACATGTGTGAGTTATTGAGTTTCTTATGTCTATTCTCATTTGTGTAATTCTTTTCTCTCTCTTTTGTTCAGTTTGATTACTCTCCATTACTCTGTCTTCTAGGTCAATAATTCATTCCTCTGCTTCTTCCAGCTTGCTGTTCATTCCACCATGTGTGTTCTCATTTCATTTATTTTTTTTAAAGATTTTATTTATTTATTTGACAGAGAGAGAGGCAGCGAGAGAGGGAACACAGGCAGGGGGAGTGGGAGAGGGAGAGGCAGGCTTCCTGCTGAGCAGGGAGCCCGATGCGGGGCTCCATCCCAGAACACTGCGTTCATGACCTGAGCCGAAGGCAGACGCTTAATGACTGAGCCACCCAGGCACTCCTCTCATTTCATTTATTGTACCCTTTATCTCTGCTATGTTATTCCTCATTTCTGTGTTAAAGCTCTCATTCATATCTTCCATTCTTCTCAAGTCCAGTGATTATTCTTATGATTACTACTTTATTTTATTTTTTTATAAATATTTTATTTATTTTTTGTCAGAGAGAGAGAGAGCACAAGAAGGAGAGACACAGGCAGAGGGAGAAGCATGCTCCTTGCTTAGCAAGGAGCCTGATGTGGGACTCGATCCCAGGACCCTGGGATCATGACCTGAGTCAAAGGCAGATGCTTAACTGACTGAGCCACCCAGGCATCTCTTATGATTTCTTCTTTAAATTCTGTCAGTCATGTTAGTTATATCTGTTTTGCTTTAATCTCTGGCCATGGCCTTGTTCTATTCTTTCATTTGGGATAAATGTCTCTGTCTTCTCAAATGTGTAAATTTCTTGCCTGTTTCTCTATGTTAGGAAAGTCAGCTACATCTTGTGTTCTTGAGGGCGATGGCTTTATGAAGAAGTCCTGTAGTGCCCTGCTTTGTGGTGTTCCCTGTTTCCCAGGGCCTGCACTTCCAGGAGGGTCTCCAATGTGTGCTGCATATGCTCTGCTGTTTTGTCCTGGCCTATTTATCCTTCAGATCAGTCCTCTGCAGAGGCTGTCTTTGTCTATTGTGAGCACAGTTTGGTCCCTGGCCTAAATGTGGTGCATTTTAACTAGGTGTGCTCTGATCTGTTTGTGAAATGAGACTGTTCACCACTGCTGCCAGAACCGAGATTTTGCAAAACTCCTATGTTGGGAGACCCTGTGTGAGCAGGGGTTTGGGCAAAGCTTCTCAGAAAGAAGGCTGGCCACACTGAGACTGAAGCAAGGGTTATTGGAAGGGCCAATTCCAGCAGAGCATGGGGGAGGTGGGGATTGGTGTAAGCAAGTTAAGTAAGTGTCTTAGCTTTGCTGGTTCTCACAGGTGCCCTCTCTTTATGCTGAGAGGTGAGGGAGGGGAATGGTGCTGGCCAGTTCCTTTGTTTCTAGTGGGGTCTCTCTGAGTGCTGTCTCTCTGGGATGTGCTCCGGAAGAGGAGCAACTAACCTCCCCCACCCTATGCCCCAGGTGCTTTTCAGATTTCTGTTTCCAAGCTCTTTGTCCCTGGGTTGTTTGCATGCCTTCACTCAAGAGCAACACAATGCCCTCAGGGCTCTAATTCCAGCCAAGCCCTCTGACCTTTAAAATTCCAGGCTATAAGCCTCTGCGGTTGCCAGACGTCATGAAAACTAAACCAATTGCTGTGGGGATTTGTTTTCCCATGCTCCCTTGTGTGTTAGTCTGTCTCTTGCCCTTCTCAGTACCTTCAGCTCCCTCCCAGCTGCAGCAGTCACAATCTGTTTCTCCCCTAAACCACATCTCTGCACTTCCTATGCTCTTTGATGTGGCCTATCCTCTCCCTTTAGTTGTGGAGTTGGTTCTACCAGTCTTCAGGTCAATTTCTGTGGTATTTAGGATGATTTGATAGTTATCTAAATGTAGTGCTAGGATGAGACAAGCCTAGGGTCCTCCTACTCTGCCACCATCTTCCAAACCGCCTATTTTGAAAATATTTTAAAATCTCTTTCTTACATTATATCATTTCATTGTTCTATTTTCAAGCTTTTTTGGGGGGCGGGTGTTTCATCTATTATCTCTATTCTGCTGTTAAATCCATACAATGATTTTTTTTGCATATTTTGTATTATTCAGTTTGGGGATTATCATTTGGTTAATTTCTATATTTTCCTTGTGTCTACTGAGACATCTTATCTTCATGCATTGTGAGACTAATATACGTTATTTTTTTTTTCTTGAGACTGAATCACAATTATCTGGGGGTTTTTTTTTGTTTGTTTGTTTCTTTTGTTGGTTGGTTGGTATCTTTGTTTTAACTTAAAATATTTTCAATAAAAAGTGAAGAGCCTATGTCAAGAAAATAATAGAACTTCACTTATATATATGTGAAGAAATATAATCTTTCTGGAAGATAGTATTCAATATTACATATATTTTGTTTTTCATTTAGTAATATTATATATCCATTTCTTTTTTGATGGAAGTATAGTTAACATACAATATTATGTTAATTTCAGTTGTGCAACGTAGAGATTGGACATTCATATAGATTACAAAATGATCACTATAATGTCTAATTAGTATCTGTCATTATACAAAATTATTATGATATTATTTTAATTATTTCCTATGCTGTACTTTATATCCTTGTGACTTAGTTTTTAGTACTGGAAGATTGTACCTCTTAATCCTTTTTACCTATTTCACCTACTGCCCCCAACATCTCCCTGCTTAGTAACCAACAGTTTATTTTCTGTATCTAGGAGTCTATTTCTGTGTTGCTTTCTTTGTTCATTTGTTTTGCTTTTGAGATTCCACATATAAGTTAAGCTATATGGTATTTCTCTTTCTCTGGCTTATTTCACTGAGCTAATACCCTTTAGGTCAATTCATGTTCTCTCAAATATCAAGATTTTATTATTTTTATAGCTGAGTAATATTCCATTGACCTATATCCACTCATCTATCATGGATACTTCTTTATTCATTCATCTTCTTTATCCATTCATCTATCATGGACACTTATATTCCTTCCATATTGTGGCTATCGTAAATAATGCTGCCCTTTTTTTAAATTTCTGAGGAACTTCCATAATATTTTCCATAGTGGTTGCACCAACTTACATTCCCACCAATAGTGCATTCTAACCAACACGTTTCATTCCTTCCTTCCCTCCTTCCTTCCTTCCTTCCTTCCTTATTCCCTCCCTCTCTCTCTTTCTTTCATTCTTTACATTCTGTCAGTTATGAACTGATGTCTTATTGTCATTTTGATTTGCATTTCCATAAGGATTAGTGATGCTGAGCATCTTTTTATGTTCTGTTGGCCATTTGTGAGTCTTCATTGGAAAACTGTCTATTCAGATTCTCTAATCATTTTTTAATCAGATTTTTTTTTCTGGAGTTGTATGAATTTTTTATATATTTTGGATATTAACCCTTTATCAAATGTATCATTTGCAATCTTCTCCCGTTCAGTATGTTGCTTTTTCATTTTGTTGATGGCTTTCTTTGTTGTGAAAAAGCTTTTTAGTTTGATGTAGTCCCAATAGTTTGTTTTTCCCTCACCTATGAAGACAGATTTGAAAAAATATATATATTGCTAAGGCCAATGTCAAAGAGTTTACTACCTGTTTTTTTCTTTTAGGAGTTTATGGTTTTAAGTCTTACATTTAGACTGTTCATACATTCTGAGTTTATTTTTGCATATGGTGTAAGAAAGTCAACCAGTTTCATTCTTTTTTATGTAGATGTCAAGTTTTTCTGGCACCAAAAGACCGTCTTTTCCCCATTGTATATTTTTGCTTCCTTTCTTGTAGATTAATTGACCATATAAGCTTGGGTTTATTTCTGAGTTCTCTATTTTTTTCCTATTAGTCTATATGTCTGTTTTTTACAGTATCATATTGTTTTGATTACTATGGCATTGAAATATGGTATGAAATCTGGGAGCATGATATCTCCAGCTTTGTTCTTTTTTCACAAATTGATTTGGCTACTCTGGGTCTTTTGTACTTTCATACTAATTTTAAGATTATTTGTTCTAGTTCTGTGAAAAATGCTATTAGTAATTTGGTAGTGATTGCATTTAATCTGTAATTGCTTTGGATAATATGGACACTTTAATACTTTTATTTTCTCAATCCACGAGCATAGTATATCTTTCCATTTATTTGTGCCATCTTCAATTTCTTTCATCAGTGTTTTAGAGTTTTTAGAGTAAAGATATTTACCTTGGTTAAATTTATCTTTAGCTATTTTATTTGTTTTAATGGAATTTTAAATAATATTTTCAAAACTTCTTTTTGTGGTATTTTGTTATTAGTGTATAGAAATACAATAGATTTCTTTGTATTAATTTTGTATCCTGTAATTTTACCAAATTAATTTATTAGTTCTAAATTTTTTGATGGAGCATTTAGGGTTGTTTATTTTATATATCATGTTATCTGAAAATAGAGAAAGTTTTACTTATTTCTTACAACTTTGGGTGCCTTTTATTTATTTTTCTTGTCTGATTAGTATGTCTGAAACTTCCAAAACTATGTTGAATAAAACTAATGAGAGTGAGCGTTGTTGCCTTGTTCTTGATCTTAAAGGAAAAGTTTTGGCTTTTCACCATTGAATATGATGCTAGATTAGGTTTGCCATATATGAACTTTATTATGTTGAGGTTATGTCCCCTTTATACTCACTTTGCCGAGAGTTTTTATTATGAATGCATATTGAATTTTATCATAGTCTTTTTCTGTATCTCTTGAGATGATCATTGTATCCTCATTTTGTAATATGGTACATCACATTTGTTGATTTATGGATAATGGGCCATCCCTGCATCCATGGAATAAAGGCCATGGTTTCCTTGCATATTTTCTGTTTGGGTGATCCATCCATTGATATAAGTGGTGTGTTAACATCCCCTACTGTTAATGTATTACTGTCAGTTTTTCTTTTTGTCTGATAACAAATGTTTTATGTGTTTAGGTGCTTTTATGTTGGATGCAAACATATTTATAATTGTTATAATTGTTATATACTTTTGTTGGGCATTATGTCTCTATCATTATGCAATATCTTTATTTATTTCTTGCTACAGTCTTTGTTTTAAAGTGCATTTTGTCTTCTATAAGTACTGCTACCCCAGTTTTCTTTTCACTTTCATTTTCATGGAATTTTTTTTCATTCTTTCACTTTCAGTCAGTGTGTCTTCAGATGAGTGTTTTGTTTTATTTTGGTTTTTTCTACATCCAGTCACCTTATGTTTTTTGATTGGGAAATTTAGTCCATTTACATTTAAAGTAATTATTTATGGGCATGTAATTATTGCCATTTCATTAATTGTTTTCTGGTTATTTTTGTAATTTTGGTTCCTTTCTCCTTTTCTTGGTCCTTTTCTTATGATCTAATTGTTTTCTTTAGTGTTGTTTGAATATTTTTCTCTTTTTTGTGTGTGTATCTATCATTGATTTGGTTTTGTGCTTCCCATGAGGTTCATTAATAATATACTTTGTATACAGCAGTCTATATTAAGTTGATGGTCACTTAAGTTTAAACACATTTTAAAACTACATTTTTACTCTCCCATTCACATTTTTGTGATGTTTACATCTTCTCATTTTATGTGTTTCTTAACTAGTTATTGTAGATATGATAGATTTTACCACTTTTGTCTTTAGCCTTCATACTAGCTTAATAAGTAGCTGGTCCACTACATTTACTCTTTGCTTTTACTGGTGAGATTTGTTCTTTCATAATTTTCTTACTTCTAGTTATAACCTTTCTTTTCAGCTTAAAGAAGTCACTTTAACATTTCCTGTAAGCTCAATTCAGTGGTGATTAGCACCTTTTTTGTTTGTTTGTTTGTCTGGGAAGCTCTATATCTCCTTAAATTTTGCATGATAACTTTGTTGGGTATGATATTAATGGTTGTAGGATTTTTCTTTTCATCACATTGATTATGCTACCTTCTGGCCTGCACAGTTTCTGCTGAAACATAAACTGATATCCTTATGGAGTTTTCACCCCACAGTTATTCTTACTCACAGATGTCAGATATCTGACTCCCTCCGTACTCTTTCACCCCAATGCCCACCAGATCTTGGGACCATTACCAGTATCCAGCCCAAGCCACTGTGGCTGTGCTTGTGCAAGAAGCATGATTAGACCCCTGCAGCTGACCTCCATCACTGTAAGTATATTGGGGTGAGCCCCTTAAGCTATATTACATGCTACCAACCTCCACCTGCTGTGTGCATGATGGTGGTGAGATCCTGAAGCTATGGAAGTGCATGCTGAAAGCCAAGGTTCTCACAACTGCTTGTGGGCCTGGATCTGGTCTTCTGTCTTTAGTATGCACTGATAAGATCACTTGCAAATACCCCTTCTAACTGTGCACCTGAACATGCTCCACCTTATTTCCTTTGATGGCTTTCAAAGCTGTGCATATGCCTGTGGTGAGATCTTGCAGCCACAGAAGTACAGACTGACATTTAAAGCCCTAACAACTGCCATAATTAAAGTCCTGGAAGAAGTAGAGAGAGAGACAAAAAAAAGCGGGGGGGGGGGGGGGGGGAAGGTGTATTAAGTCAAATAAGTAATGGCTGAGAACTTCCCAAAGTGTTGGGAGATTTGGAGACACAAGTGAATGAAGCTAATTGAATGCCTCAAATTTTCAAATTTCTCTGAAATACATAATAAAAGCAATGAAATCTGCAGTGGTTTGGGGTGGCTGTGTTGAACTTTGGTTCCTTCAGTAGGCTGCTCTAAGGAATAGTTCACTGGTAAGTTGTTACTCCCACTGTGTAGCTGGCACTGATAGCCTACTTTTTTTTTTTTTTCCCGTTCCTAGCTTTGGGTGTTTAGTTGGGATGAAACCAAAGCAATACCTTTGTGTGGTGCCCCAAAAGGATGAGAAAACTGGTTGCTTACCCAATTCCCTTTCCTGGTGAGAGGAACTCCTTCTAACTGGGGATTCCATCCCCATGCTGAGCAATGTTGGCCTGAGGTAGGGAGTAATGAAAACAAAATGAGATTGTTATTTGTTCTTTTTTGTGTGTGCAGTTATTCCCAGACACTTTGTTTCTTACACTGTGTTGCTAAAATTTGTGAAGTGGACTTCTGACCATTTACAAGCTGAATGTTCATGGATGGCTGTCTAATTGCTAATCTTTCTCAGGGGATGGAGGCTGTCACCTCCTATTCTGACATTTTGGTGATGACACACCTCATTCATCCCTAAATAGATACTTGGGCTGCTTCCACATTTTAAGTATTGTGAATAATGCTCCTATGAACATGAAGGTACCAATATCTTATTGACACCCTGTTTTCAGTTCTTTTGAATCTATGTCCATGAATGGGATTACTGGGTCACATGGTAATTCTACTTTTAATTTTTTGAGAAAGAGTCATACTGTTTTCCATAGCAGCTATACCACTTGAAATTCTCACCAACCATGCACGTGTTCCAATTTCTCTACATCCTCATCAACACTTTTTTGTTATGCTGTAATTGTTTTGTTTTCATATTGGCCATGTTAAAAGAGTGACATGAATTACCTCATTGTAATTTTGTCACATCCCTTTAGTCATCGATGTCACAAAATTACATTTATACATTGTGTGTCCCTAAACATAAACTAATAATTTATAAACTTCACTAGTCTCTTCAATCAAGTAGAAAACAGAATGTGTAGTTCTAAAACAACATTACAATAATACTAGCTTTTAAATAATATATATTATAAAAATGTTTTATTTATTTTAAATTTTATTTATTTATTTATCTTTATTATTTGTAGTTTTAATGAGTTATATGCAGGGATAGTCCATAGGCTTCTACACATATGTTTATAAACACTTATATTTTAATGAAATAAGATAGTACTTAAAAGATGGCTCATACAGAGTCATTCCAATGAGTTAAGCATATGGCAATTTCCATATGCTTCTACACATAAGTTTACAAACACTTATTTTTTTAAATTTGCTTTTATTTAAATTCCAGTTAGTTTACATACAGTGTTATATTAGTTTCAGGTGTACAGTATAGTGATTCAACAGTTCCATACATCACTCCGTGCTCATCATAAGTGTACTCTTTAATCCCCAACACCTATTTCACCCATCCTCCCACTCACCTTCCCTCTAGTAACCATCAGATTGTTCTCTATAATTAAGAATCTGTTTCTTGTTTTGACTCTCTCTCTCTAATTTTTTCCCCTTTGCTTGGTTGTTTTGTTTATTAAATTCCTCATATGAGTGAAATAATATGATATTCATCTTTCTCTGTCTGACTTATTTCTCTTAGCATTATACTCTGTATCTCCATGATCTTTGCAAATAGCAAGATTTCATTCTTTTTCATGGTGGAGTAATATTCCGTTGTCTCTATATACCACCACATCTTCATTATCTATTCATCAATTGATGGACACTTGGGTTGCTTCCAGATGTTGGGTATTGTAAATAATGTTGCTATAAACACAGGGGTGAATATAGCCCTTTGAATGAGTATTTTAGAATTCTTTGGGTAAATACCCATCAGTTAATATATTTTTTCAATGTATGAGTCTCTTAAGTCATGTGGGAAGGATGAGTTCTGTCCTGCCAGCTTTATAACTCTGCAAGCTGTCACTTACTGTATCTGTCCAATTTTTTAGTCATTTAGGGTGGAGTATAACTGCTATTTACATTTTTTTTAAAGACTTTATTTATTTACTTGACAGAGTGAGGGAGAGAGAAGCAGGGAGACCGATATGGGGCTTGATCCCAGGACCCTGGGATCATGACCTGAGCCAAAGGCAGACACTAACCAACTGAGCCACCAGATGCCCCATTTATATTTTTGGCTCAATTGCCTCTTTTTAAAAAAGATTTTGTTTATTTATTTGATAGAGAGAGAGAGAGAGTCAGCGAGAGAGGGAACACAGCAGGGGGAGTGGGAGAGGGAGAAGCAGGCTCCCAGCAGAGCAGAGAGCCTGATGCAGGGCTCAATCCCAGGACCCTGGGATCATGACCTGAGCTGAAGGCAAACGCTTAATGACTGAACCACCCAGGTACCCCTGATTGCCTCTTGATTTTAAATATTGCCTCTTGATTTAGGGCACATTGGAAAGCCATGGACCCCTTGATTAGATATTACACAGTCAATGCATAAGATCTTTTATGTCAGTCACCTTGGGACTAAGAAACAAGGAAGGGCTAGAGAGGAATCTTATTTCAAACCAAATTCTTGGGAAATTGAGCATATGATGAGATAAAAGGGACTTTCTCCCTTTTATGGCTCCCTTTACCGTTCTTGAGAAGAGGCCAGGCTCTTAAAAGACCAATACAAAGACTTTTTTCTGTTTCTTTTTCATCAACCCAGCTCAAGATTGAGTACCCAGCTAGTCCCCAGTAAGGAGATATGGATGTTCTTCTGGAGCACCTCCATTGCACCACTGCATCTAAGGTAAAAGTGATCTTGTTTTATACCTGTAATCACATATAGAGAGTATGCCATGAAGCTCCTTCTTCTCTCAATATGACTGATACATTCTGGTGGACTCACCAGGCAGAAAATACAGGTCAACCAGAACTTTTCCTGAGTAGGTAAAGTAACGCACTGACATTGTTGGGGAATTCCCAAATGTGTTGCTCTATCTTTCTTTTTCTCTACTATTCTTCAGCTCCTCTCTTCTTTCCTCTTTTTCCTTGTTTTCTTTCCATTTCCTTTCTCCTTTACCCCCAACTGGTTCAATCAATTGCTCTTTATATAGTATGTTTACTCTGTCCTGGACAATGCTAAGCAATGCAAGAGATGGAACATAGATTATAATAATATTTTATTATATTTGCTTAACACTAGACCCTGCAAAATGCTATACATCATCTCATTGAACTCCTCACCAGTAGAGTGAGTATTTCTATTCACTTTAATAGATCAGACTTGGAGACATGAACTGTTCTTTATGGTAGTTTATAAAACTGGTTGATGACCAAGCCGTTAACTAAATTCATGTCTTTTAGTTAAAAATTTGATGCCTATTCAACTATATTCAATAACCATTGTTATTGTCATTATAATAATTTTATTATATTGGTCAAATCTGGTATATTTATCATACCTATTAAAGTTTATAAAATGCTTTCCTATGTTCTCAAAGTTGTTTCTATTTCAATTGCATTGCTTTAATTAACACTGTTCAATTATCATTCAGGCCACCCTAAAAATATATCTCAGTACTCTTATCTTCAGCTTTGGACATGTGTACACACACACACACACACACATAGTATCCTCCTAAATAATAGAGTATTCCCAGGTCTGTGTACTAAAAGGGGCTAGAAAAAAATAACACCACAGTAACAGTGAGTAGCCTGAGGAGCATTAGCAGCCAGCTTGGTTTCTAAACACCATGGCCTATTAAGAGAAATCAGAGCTGTAGGGTGAAATGGCTCATTAAACATATGGGGCAAGGAGAATTTAAGACCCTGTGTAAGAAAGCAAGGAAATATTCAGAGACCAATGGGTACATGCCAAAAGGACAAAGGAACCAGATTGAAGGGGCTCCAACTTTCCAGACTTGACTCAATTTGAGAATTAATTTACAAAACAAACAAAAAAACCTCTAAAATGATTATAACATATTTACTGAGTAAAAAACCCCAATTTAATCTATAATAATATTCCTAAGCCAACCAACCAACAAATAAATAAAATAAATTGCCACCATTGCAAATGCTTGTTACACTAATTATTTGCTCTTAAAATTATTAGTTAAAAATAAAATAATAAGCATTTATGTGGCCATTTTTTAAGGAACTATAGTTTACTTTCAGCTGATGTGGCAAAGTTCTTCTTTGCATAAACATACTGGCTATTATATATGAAATGATCAAGTTTTAAAGTTACCAGTTTTAACATCAAGCTAGGATTATCAATAGATGCTAAAACCATTTGGTAAACAGAAGGGGGAATGAACCATGAGAGACTGTGGACTCTGGGAAACAAACTGAGGGCTTCAGAGGGTAGGGGGATGGGGATTTGGGATAGGCCAGTGATGGGTATTAAGGAGGGCACATACTGCATGGAGCACTGGGTGTTATACACAAACAATGAATCATGGAACACTACATCAAAAATTTATGATGCACTGTATGGTGACTAACATAATAAAAATAATAAAAAATAAAAAAAACATTTGGTGAGGGGAATTATTCTGAGATGACAGTCATTTAAGGAGCACTCAGAATTTGTCTCCTCCATCTAGACAAACAATTGCACTAACAGTATCTTTCTGATGTAAGAATTTTCAAACTCTGGAATCTATTGAAAGCTTGCAGCTTCCGGAGGAAGTCTTGGGTAGTAAATTTTAGTTAATTTAGGTCAATTACAGCTCTTAGCACAGTAACCGCTGCCCATCCTCCACTTCAAGTCCCATGGCAAGCTACTGTGCGCACGTTCCTGTAATAGCCTGTTTACAGTTTGCAAGAGCCAGAATGGATGAAAAATACCCTGTCTTCCAAATAAATATCAGGGTTCTGTGCTCTGATCACTGATTGCTTCCTTTGATCATAGAACTGCAGACAAAAAGATATGAAGCCATTGTCTTACAACTCCACCTATTGTTGCAAGACCCTACTCAGGCTGAAATGACTTCTAGGGATTTAAAGGGCTAGTGGCCTTTTTCTCCCTTCTTATTTTGTTTATTTTGTTTTTCTTTTTCTTCCTTTGGTAATCAGCCATTAAAGACTAGGGCATGGAAAAGTAATTGTATATAATGGGGAGAATTAGAAAATGACCACATATGCTTAGGGAAAGCCACAAGCTCAGAAAAGATCTGATATGTTTAGTTTACATCTCAGACTGATTCTCAGCACAGAGACAGCTAACAATACAAAAAATAAATAAATAAAAATAATAACAAACATAGACCCTCAAGGAGACAGATAATTTGATTTCTAGAATTACCACATTATTATGTTCAAATGTCCAGTATTCAACAAAAGAAATCACAGGGTATACAAAAAAAGGAAAAATATAGTCCATTCAAAGGGAAAATTAGCCAGCATAAACTCCCTGGGAAGGACCTGATGGAAACTATATTAAATAAACTGTCTTTTTTTTTTAAAGATTTTATTTATTTATTTGACAGAGAGAGAGAGAGAACACACAAGTACAGGAAGCGGCAGACAGAGGGAGAGAGAGAAGCAGGCTCCCTAGGAGCCCAACATAGGGCTCGATCCCAGCACCCTGGGATCATGACCTGAGCTGAAGGCAGACGTTTAACCAACTGAGCCACTCAGGTGCCCTAGACAAACTATCTTAAAGGTACTCAAATAACTAAATAAATTTGTACAGAAAGTCAAGAAATTATGTGGAAAAAAATTGGAAATGTTAATTAAGATATAGAAAGCCTGAAAATGAACCAAAAATAAATACTGGAGCTGAAGTGTACAATAACTGAAAATAAAGATTTACTAGAAGATTTTGAAGTCAGATGCAAATACACAGAAGAAATAATCATGGAAGAACCAATGAAAATAGAATAGTGGAAATTATCAAGTCTGTGGAGTAGAAAGAAAAAGATTGAAAAAATTTGAACAGAGCCGTGGGACATCAACAAGAGACCAACATATGTACTGTGGGAGCCTCACAAGGGAGAAGAGAGAGAAAATGGAGTAGAGAATATTTAAAGAAATAATGGCTGGAAACTTCTCAAATTTGGTGAAATACATGAACATAAACCCCCAAGAAGCCAAACTAACTCCAAGTTAGATGAAATTAGAAGCCCATACCAAGACAAATTAAATCAAACTTTCAAGAGCCAAAGACAGAGAGAATCTTGAAAACTGCAAGAGAGAAGTAACTTGTTACTTACACGGGATTCTTAATGAGAAAATTATCAGATTCATTACCAGAAACTTTGGAAAGCAGAAAGCAGCCAATATATTTAAAGTGCTAAAAGGAAGAAAAAAAAAACTATCAATCAATAATCATATCTTCAGCAAAATTATCCTTCAAACGTGAGGGAAAAATTAAGACATTATCAGATAAATAAAGCTGAGAAGAACTACTCCACAAGAAATTCTCAAAGCCTTGGGTGGTGAAATTAGAGGATATTAGGCAGTAATTCAAGCTACATGAAGAAATAAATATCTCAATAAAGATAAATACATGGGCAATTATAAAAACTACTGTTATTGTATCAAGGGTTTTTAATTCTACTTTTTATTTTCTGCACGATTTAAAAAACTAATATATTTAAATAAACAATGATTGGTCTAAATTCTATTAGCACACATAAGTCCACATTTAGTTTTCTACATAATTTTAGAGACTAATGCTTTTAAAAGAATTATTAGCTTATATGTTTGATCACATGATGTATAAAGTTGTAATTTTGTAATCAACGATTGTAAAGGTGAAGACAGACCTGTAAAAGAGAAGTCTTCTTTGTATGCTATTGAAGTTAGGCTAATACAAATTCAAGTTAGAGTATTATAACTTTAGGATGTTAAATGTAATTGCTATGGTAACTACAAAGAAAATAGCTATAGAATATACACAAAAGAAAATGAGAATGCAATTTAAATGATTCACTTCAAAAATCAACTAAATACAAAAGAAGACAGTACTGCAGGAAATGAGTGACCAAAAAGCCGTTAGACATGCAGAAAACAAATTAAAAAACAACAGAAGTAATCACTTTAACTTTAAATGGATTAAACCCTCCAGTCAAAGACAGAAATTATCAATATGGGTAAAAATATGACTCAACTATATGCAGTTTATAAGATACTTACAGTGTATATGAAGACACAAGTAGATTTAAAGTGAAAGGATGGAAAAGGATATTGTATGTAAATAGCAAGTAGCAGAAAACAAAGGTGGCTGTACTAATATTAGACAAAATAAGCTTTAAAGTTTAAAAGTTTACAGGAGACAAAAAGGACATTATATTTTAATAAATGTTTCAATAGATAAAAAAGATTTGCAATTATAAGCAACTACACACCTAATAACATATCATCAAAAATATGAAGCAAAATTGACAGAATCAAAGGGTGAAATAGACACTCCTACAATAATAGAAATTTCAATCATTCATGTCAATAATGAATAGAAAAGTCAGAGGCTAAGAAAAAAAATGTGGGCTTAATTAACACAATAAACCAACTAGATCTAACAGACATATACAGAATATTCTACCCTAGAACAACAGCATACACATTCTTCTCAAATGCACATGGGACATTTTCCAGGATAGATGATTGTTAGGCCACAATTAAGAATCAGTATTTTTACAAAGATTCATATTATACAAAGTATCTTCTCCTGACAAAATGGGATGAAGTTAGAGATCAAAGCCTTTAAAAGAAATGAGTAGAAGGTTCACAAATCTATAGAAATTAAACAAACTCTTAACCAATGGATCAAAGAATTAGAAGGAAAATTACAAAGAATAAATGACAAGGGTTATTTAGAAATATTTAGAGATGAATAAAAACTACAACACTACACAACAAAACTTACTGGACAGAGCAAAAGCAGTGCAAAGGGGGATATTTATAGGTACAAACACATACATTAAAAAATAAGAAAAACTCAATCTTTGAGTTTTCAAAGAACTAGGAAAAGAAGAACAAACTAAATGCAAAGTTAGCAGAAGATAGGAAATAGTAAAGATTGGAAAGGAGAGAAATTAAATAGAGAATAGAAAAATCATAGAGAAAATCAATGAAGCTAAATGTTGGTTCTTTGAAAAGATCAACAAAACTGACAAAACTCCAGCTAGATGAATTTAGGAGAAAGAAGAGAAAACTCAAATTACTAAAATAGGAAATCAAAGAATGAAAATAACTATCTATTCTACAGAAATAAAAAATTATAATAAAATAATATGAACATTTTACACCAACATTTTGGTTAAAATAGATAAAATGAAAAAAAAATCCCAGAAACATAAGCCTATGAAAATTAAATCACAGATAGAGTCAGTTATCAAAAATCTCCGGGGGTGCCTGGGTGGCTTAGTTGGTTAAACGGCCTTCAGCTCAGGGCATGATCCCAGGGCCGTGGGATGGAGTCCCAAGTGGGTCTCCCTGCTCAGCGGGGAACCTGCTTCTCCTTCTCCCTCTACCTACTGCTCCCCCTACTTGTGTGCTCACTCTCTGTCAAATAAATAAATAAATAAAAATCTTTTTAAAAAATCTCCCAACAAAGAAAATCACTGGACCTCATGGTTTCACTGGTGAATTCTTCCAAACATTTAAAGAATAACCAATATCAATATTTATTAAACTTTTAAAAAAATGAAGAGGCCTAACTCACTTTATTAGACTAGTATTACCCTTCCTTTAAGGCCAGACAAAAGACACTACAAGAAGCAAAAACTACAGAACAACTATGTTCAACGTAGTATTGGAAGTTGAATCCACTGCAACGAGGCAAGAAAATAAATAAAAATAAATGAAAGGCATCCAAATTGGAATGGAAAAAGTAAAATGATTTCTGTTGGCACACAATATGATATGTATATGTAAAACCCTAACGAGTCCATGAAACAACCATTAGAAAAATTATTCAGCAAGTAGCAAGACACAAATTAGCACATAAAAATCAGTTAATTTCTATACCTATAATCTGAATATATATATATATATATATATATATATATATATATATATATATATAGTCTGAAAAGAAAGTTAAGAAAAAATCATTTACAATAACATCAAAAATACTTGGCATTTAATTAATCAAAGTGGTGAAAGGCTTGTACAATGAAAATTATGAAACATTCCTTAAAGAAATTAAAGAAGACATAAAGAAAAAGGAAATACATAAGCATATCTCATGTTTACAGATTGGAAGACTTAATATTGTTAAGATATCAATACTACCCAAAGAGATCTACAGATTCAATATAGTCCATATCAAAATTCTAAAGCCATTTATTTGCAGAAATAGAAAAACCTATTCTAAAATTCATATGGAGTTTCAAGGGATTTCAGATAGTCAAAACAAACTTGAAAAAAAGCAAACCTGGAGAATTCACACTTCCTTACCTCAAAAGTTACTACAAAGCCAAAGTAATAAAAATAGTGTGGTACTGGCATAAAGACAGACATATAGATAATGGAATAGAATAAAGTGTGCAGAAATAAACCTTTGTCTATATGGTCAATTGATTTAGGCACAGGCACAAAATATAAAGTTAAAAATGGGCTTTAAATTAATAAAACTGTGCATCAAAAAAATCCTATCAACAAAGTAAAAAGGAGGGAGAAAATATTTGCAAATTATATATCCGATAAAGGATTAAAATTCAGAATATATAGAGAACTCCTAAAACTTAAAAACAACAAAAGAGTTAGCAACTCAATTCAAAAATGGGTAGAATTTTTGTAGACATTTCCCCAAAGAAGATATAAAAGTGGGCAATACTCAATGAAAATACGGTCAACATCGTTAATCATAACAAAAATGTAAATCAAAACTACAGTGAGGTACTACATCATGCCTGTTAGGATGGCTAGCATAAATTAAGAATAAATAAGTAACAAGTATTGGCAATGATTTGGAGAAATTGGAACCCATCTGCACAGTTGGTGAGCATGTAAAATGGTACAGCTGTTGTGGAAAACATTATGACAGTTGCTCAAAAAACTAAAAGTAGAATTACATGTGACCCAGTAATTCCGCTCACTGATATACATGCAAAAGAGTTGAAAACAGGGTTTCACAGAGATATTTGTACATCTGTGCTTATGGCAGCATTATTCACAATAATTAAAACATGAATACATCTCAGATAAGCAGAATATTGTGTATACATACAATGGTTTTATTAAAAAGATAAGAGCCTGAACAAAGAAAAAGTGAGATAATTATTGCAGATTAAATGAGATTAGAGACACATTACCACAATAGATAATACACAAAATTTGACTGGATCCTGGTTTGAAAGCAAACTACTATAAAATGTTGTATTTGGAAAACTGAAGAAATTTGGAAAAAGTAAGTTTTAGCTTACATTAGATAATGATTATTTTTTGAGGTATGATGATGGTATTTGGCTATATAAGAGAATGCGTTTATTTTTAGGAAATGCCTAATGAAGTATTTAGGAAGGAAGTGTCATAATATCTTTAATATCTTTAACTGATACACATGTGCACACACACACACACACACACACACACACACACACACAAACATCACCATCACATGTGAGCTCTTGAACATTCTAGATCCACACCACTGGATTATTTCCAGATTTCTATATACCGTACTTTCAGGATCTAACACTTTGTACGTACTCCTCTATGTATATGAAATGCTAAAGGTGGCCCAATCCTTCTAGATGTTCAATTATCTTTGAAGACACGCCAGATCCTCTCCTGTGATGTTAGTCCTGCTTTCCTCAGTGGATGCTGGTTGCACCATCCTCTGTGACCCTAACATCCACTGAACATAGTTCTGTTGTAAGATTTACCTCAGTTGAAATTTTTCCTACCAGTCAACTCCTGTGAAACAAAGGCCATGTCCTATTTTCCTTTTTTTTTAAAAAAATATTTAATTTATTTATTTGTCAGAGAGAGCATGAGTAGGGGAAGCTGGAGTCAGGGGGAGAAAAGCAGGCTCCCTTCTGAGCAAGGGGCTCAATGTGGGACTTAATCCCAGTACCCTGGGACCAAGACCCGAACTGAAGGCAGCCACTTAACCGATGGAGCCACCCAGGTGCCCCTGTCCTATCTACATGTATAGTCTCTCTCCTTGCAGAGTTTTCAACACACAGTACATACATGGTAATTGTAAAATGGTAAATGAATCAATCAATAAATTTCAAAATTAGAGTTCTGAATGTCCCATGACTTACCAATAGAAGTATAGCAGGTTGATAGTAAAAACTCAAACTCTGGGCTCCTGACAATTGTGGCTGATACAAACAATATGTTCAACACATGTCATCTTCCAGACACAGGATGCATACATTTCCCAGCATTGCTGTAATGATGCTAGAATTATCTAACTGGACTGAAGTGATATAAGCCCCTTCTAGGTCTAGTTCTTAAAAACATTTTCTACGATCCTCAGCTCTTTGTGTTCTTACTGCAGTGGTTTTGTAGGCCATGCTTCACGTGGAATAGTTTCAAGATAGTGGACATTCCATATAAGACTAGCTTGAATGAGATATAAACTTTTATACTATTAAGCCACTGAGACTTGAGGGCTGGTGTGTTAGTGTAGCATTGTATATTTTATCCTGATTGCTAACTACCCTGTAGGGTTCCTTTTAGTGCAGTCATTAGAAGACATTATCGAACACTATCTGCCAGAATGAGGAAGTGCAAATAGCTTCCTGTCTGGATAGTTACAGGATGGGTGGGTTCAGGAAAAAGGAACTGGCATAGACAAGACAATGGTGTAACATTAGGATTGGACAGAAATAGAGAAAGTGGAAGTTAGAAAGTGCTAAAAGCAAATTTTGGGGTCATGGTAACTAGTCTTATACTCAGCTTCCCTCCTCCTCATTCTCCTTCCCATTTAATCCATTTGGTGTACTGAATATTTTCTCGTAGTAAATGTGGAGTGTTTTAGGCATAACACACAAGATCAGGGTACTGAGAGAGAGAGAGAATTGTTCCAGCAGAACTTTTTAGATGACAATGAGCAGTATTTGCCAGAAAACTCAGTGACTCCTTACCATTTTCCATGTGCCAAATCAAAGGATTGAGCTAACACAAAGTGAAACATTTAAAGGAAAGGGAGGTATTATAAGTTAACACACATGATTTGTTGAAGGAAGGGTAAATACCCTTTCAATTAAGCAAAATAAAATGTTTTATATGGAAGAAAATCTAAATGGAGCTAGAATTCCCACTCCCAGCCCATGTAATGATGCATTTGCAGTTACCATAAAAATTAAATATTTGGAAATTAACAAAAATTGGGGCACCTGGGTGGCTCAGTCATTAAACGTCTGCCTTCGGCTCAGGGCGTGATCCCGGGGTCCTGGGATGGAGCCCCACATCGGGGCTCCACTGGGAGCCTGTTTCTTCCTCTCCCACTACCCCTGCTTGTGTTCCCTCTCTCACTGGCTATTTCTCTGTCAAATAAATAAATAAAATATTTTTTTAAAAAAAGAAATTAACAAAAATTAAGTAAATGGTCAGTGGATGTTAAGAACCAGGTATCTCACTGCTGAATGAGAAATTACAAATAAACGAGGAGAGGAGGCTAGAAAGACCCATATGATTAGAGTTGAAGACAATGTGAACTCACGTTCAGGTTAATATAGATACAGATGGTAGAAATATGTATTAGATATACACATATATACAGATAAGTTTATGCACATGTATTTCCTGGCTCTTTCAGCTAAAGGAGACTAGAAATCATATACCAGTAGCAGAGAGTAAACCTTGTGCTCAAATCTTGTTTTTTAATACCATTTTCCAATAAAAGAAACCAGATTTTCCAATCTATGTTCCTTTAATTTGCTGTTTTTGCTTTATTCCACTAGCTAGGTGTTACATACTGAATGTTTGTGTACTTTCACGGAATTCATATACTGAAGCCTGACCCCCAGTGTGACTTTGTTTATAAATGGGGCCCCAGTGGAAATAACTAAGGCTATACAATTAAGGTTAATTGGGGCCCTAATCCAATAGGATTATTTATTCTTACAAGAACAGACACCAAAGAGCTTGCTAGTTCTCTCTCTCTCTCTGCCATGTGACCACACAGTGAGAAACTGCCATCTGCAAGCCAGGAAGAGGGCTCTCACAAGAACTTGACTATAGGGCAGGGCACTCTGATCTTGGATTTTCAGCCTCCAGAGCTGTGAAAATAAATAAATGTCTATTGAATTTTTTAAAAAAAGATTTTAATTATTTATTTGACAGAGAGAGAGTGAGAGCACAAGAGAGCACAAGCAGGGGGAGCTGCAGAGGGAGAGAGAGAAGCAGGCTCCCTGCTCAGCAGGCTGCCCTAAGCAGAGCTCGATCCCAGCATCCTGGGATCATGACCTGAGCCAAAGGCAGATGCTTAGCCCCTCAGGAGCCCTTAAATGTCTATTGTTTAAGCCACACAGTCTGTGGTGTTTTTTAAGGTCTTCTTTTTTTTAGCCCATAAACTAATATACAATGCTTTTTAGTGTGATGTTGAGTAGAAGTAGCAAGAGGTTATGAAGTTATCCTTATTTTGCTCATGTTCTTAGTGGGAAAGCTTCCACTTTCTTACCAATAAATATGAGGTTAACTCTAGGGGTTTTTGTTTGTTTGTGTTTTGGGGAGCTTTTTTTTTGTTTTTGTTTTTGTAGGCATTCCTAATCAAATTGATAAAGTTCCCTCTATTCCTAATTTATTGAGAGTTTTTGTCATGAATGGTTTTTGGCTTGCATCAAATGTCTTTCTGCATTAATTGATCTGTTCACATGATTTTTATTGTCCAGTCTGTTGATGAGGTGGATTAAGTTGATTTTTCAAATATTGAAATATCCTTGCATACCTCAAATAGATCCCACTTAGCCATGGTGCATATTTATTTTTATACTTTTTTGATATTGTTAGCCAATATTTTGTGAGGAATTTTGTGCAACTTTGGTTGAGGATATATGTTCATAAGAGATATTAGTCTGTTCTTTCTTTCTTTAAATGTCTTTATCTTGTTTTGGTATTAGGGTAATACTGGCCTCACCAAATGAGGTAGAGGATATTTTCCACTTACATTTTGTGGAAGACAATGGGTAAAACTGGAGTTACTTTTTTCTTAAATATTTGATGGAATTCAACAGTAAAACCCTCTGGGTCCAGTTCTTGATTTTTGGAAATTTTATCAGCTATTGATGAAATTTCTTTAATAGAGATAGGTCTTTACCAATTATCTATTTCTCCCAGAATGATTTTAAGTAATTGGTATATTTAATCTAATTTATCAAATTTGTGGGTGTAGTGCTTTTTGTAGTTTTCCTTCATTAACATTTTACCTTTCACGGGATGAGTAGGGGTGATCTCTCGTTCATTTTTAATATTGATACTTTGCATCTAACTCTGTTTTTCTTGGTTAGCCTGATTATTGGTTAATTAAGTTTATTGATCTCAAAGAACCACCTTTTGACCTCATTAATTTTCCCTATTGTTTTCATGTTTCCAAATTCATTGATTTATGCTTTTAGTTTTTCTTTTCTCCTTTTGCCATATGCATAAATTTCTCTAGTTTCCTAAGATAAAAGCTTATATTATTGATATTCAGTCTTTATTCTTTTATAATATATTCATTCAATGCTATAATTTCCATATAAGCATTGCACTTATTTCAATACTACAAATTTTGATAAATTGTATTTTAATTTTCATTTAATTCACAATACATTTTAAATTTCTCTTGAGACTTCTTCTCCCTTCCATGTGTTAAATTATAATGCAGTGCTTAATTTCCAAGTATTTAGGGATATCCCAGCTATTGTTTGTTGTTGGTTTTAGTTTTATTTCATTGTAATGTAAGAACATATTTTGTATTACATCCATCTTTAAAATTTCTTAAGGTGCATTTTAGGGACCAGTATGTAGTCTGTCTTGGTGGGTATTTCATATGAACTTGAGAAGAATGTGTAGTCAGATGCTGCTGGATGGATTTTTCTATAAATGCCATGAGATCAAGTTGATTGATAGTGCCTTTTAGGTCAACTGTTTCCCCACTGATTTTCTCCCTATTGGATCTATCAATTACTGAAAGAGGTGTGTTGAGGTCTCCAACTGTAATAGATTTTTCTATTTCACACTACAGTTTTATAAGTTTTGTCTCACACATCTTAATGTGCTTTGTTAGGTACATCCACATTAAGGATCATTTTATATTCGTGCAGAAGTGACTCCATTATCATAACATAATGCCTCTATAATACCTGATACCATTTCCTCATTCTGAAGTTTGTTTTGTTGAAATTGAAATATCTACTCTGCTTCTTTTGATTAATCTTGGCATGGTATATCTTTCTCAATTCCTTTATTTTAACCCAATAGAACTGTTATATTTAATGTGGGTTTCTTGCCAACAACACATAGCTATGCCATTTTATAATCCACTCTAAGTGGTTATTGGTAGAAATGGATTAATGTCAACCCATTGTTTACAACTTTTTTTCCATTTGTTGCATTTGTTCTTTGTTTACATTTGTTTTTTTTATATCCCCCTTCTTTTTTACCTTCTTTGTTTTTTTAATTGACTCTTTTATAGCATCCCATTTCACCTCCCCACTTAGGATACCAATTACGTCTTTTTAAAAAAAAATTATTATGTTCTGTTAGTCACCATACAGTACATTCTTAGTTTTTGATGTAGTGTTCCATGATTCATTGTTTGTGTATAACACCCAGTGCTCCATGAGATACATACCCTCCTTAATACTCATCGCTGGTCCATCCCAATCCCCCCCTTCCCCTCTGAAACCCTCAGTTTGTTTCCCGGAGCCCATAGTCTCTTGTGGTTCATTCCCCCTTCTGTTTACCCCCCTCTTCATTCTTCCTTTCTTTCTCCTACCGATCTCCCTGCTATTTCTTATGTTCCATAAATGAGTGAAACCATATGATAATTGTCTTTCTTTCCTTGACTTATTTCACTTAGCATAATCTATTCCAGTCCCATCCATGTTGCAGTAAATATTCTTTCTGATGGCTGAGTAATATTCCATTGTATATATGGACCACATCTTCTTTATCCATTCATCTGTTGAAGGGCATCTTGGCTCCTTCCACAATTTAGCTATTGTGAACAATGCTGCAATGAACATTGGGGTGCATATGGCCCTTCACTTCACTACGTCTGTATCTTTGGGGTAAATACCCAGGAGTGCAATTGCTGGATCGTAGGGTAGCTCAATTTTTAACTTTTTGAGGGACCTCCACACTGTTTTCCAAAGTGGCTGTACCAACTTGCATTTCCACCAACCATGTAAGAGGGTTCCCCTTTCTTCACATCCTCTCCAACATCTGTTGTTTCTTGCCTTGTCCATTTTTGCCATTCTAACTAGTGTAAGGTGGTATCTCAATGTGGGTTTGATTTGAATTTCCCTGATGGCTAATGATTTTGAGCACTTTTCATATATCTGTTAGCCATTTGTATATCTTCATTGGAAAAGTGTCTGTTCATATCTTCTGCCCATTTTATGATTTGTTTATTTGTTTCTCGTGTATTGAGTTTGAAAAGTTCTTTGTAGATCTTGGATACCAGCCTTTTTCTGTAGTGTCATTTGCAAATACCTTCTCCCATTCCGTGGGCTGCCTCTTAGTTTTTTGGACTGTTTCCTTAGCTGTCCAGAAGCTTTCTATCTTGATGAAGTCCCACAAGTTCGTTTTTTCTTTTGTTGCTCTTACCTTTGGAGATGTGTCATGAAAAAAGTTGCTGTGGCCGATGTCAAAGAGGTTGCAGCCTATGTTCTCCTCTAGGATTTTGATGGATTCCTGTCTCACCTAGAGGTCTTTCAACCATTTGGAGTTTATCTTTGTGTATGGTGTGAGAGAGTGGTCAAGTTTCATCCTTTTGCATGTAGCTGTCCAATTTTCCCAGCACCATTTATTGAAGAGACTGTCTTTTTTCCACTGGATGTTTTTTCCTGCTTTGTCAAAGATTTGTTGCCCAAAAAGACAAGGGTCCATTTCTGGGTTCTCTATTCTGTTCCATTGGTCTATGTGTCTGTTTTTATGCTAGTACCATGCTGTCTTTGTGATCACAGCTTTGCAGTATAGCTTGAAATCAGGTTTGTGGTATTTTGATAGGGATTGCTTTAAATGTGCATATTGCTATGGGTAGTACAGACATTTTAATAGTATCTGTTCTCTCAATCCATGATCATGGACTGTCATTTCATTTCTTGGTCTCTTCAATTTCTTTAATCAGTTTTTTTTATTATAATTTTCAAACTATAAGTCCTTTACCTTGTTGGTTAGATTTATTCCTAGGTATCTTATGCTTTTTGAGGTATTTGTAAATGGATTATTTCTTAATTTCTCTTTCTGTTTCTTCATTTTTGGTGTATATAAATGCAACATATTTCTGTACATTGATTTTTTATCCTGTGACATTACTGAATTCCTTTATCGGTTCTAGCAGTTTTTTGGTGGAGTCTTCAGGGTTTTCTATATATAGTATCATTCCATCTGGAAATAGTGAAAGTTTTGCTTCTTCTTTACTGATTTGGTGTCTTTATTTCTTTTTGTTGTCCATTTCCTGTGTCTAGGATTTCCAATATTAGGTTCAATAAAAGTGGTGAGAGTGAATATCCTTGTTTTGTTCCTGACCTTAGGGGAAAAGCTCTCCCTTTTACCCCATTGAGGATGGTGTTTGCTGTTTTTCATTTATTATCTTTGCTATTGAATTATGCTCCCTCTAAACCTGCATTGTCAATGGTTCTTATCATGAAGAGATGTTATATTTCTCAAATGCTTTTTCTGTGTCTATTGAAATGATCATATGGTTCTTATCCTTTCTTTTACTGATGTGATGTATCATCTTGATTAATTTGGGAATATTGAACCTCCCTTGAAACCAAGGAATGAATCCCACTTGATTGTAGTGTATGATTTTTAAAAAAAATGTATTGTTGAATTCTGTTTGCTAGCATTTTGTTGAGGATTTTTGCATCTATGTTCATCGGGGATATTTGCCTGTAGTTCTTTTTTTCTCTGTGGTGTCTTTATCTGCTTTGGTATCAGAATAATCCTGGCCTTAGGATAATTTGGAAGTTTTCCTTATCTTTTCTGTTTTTTGAAATAGTTTGTGAAGAATAGGTGTTAACTCTTCTTTAAATTTTTGATAGAGGGGCATCTGGGTGGCTCAGTTGGTTAAGCATCCAACTCTTGATTTTGGCTCAGGTCATGATCTCAGGGTTCTGAGAATGAGCCCTGTGTTGGACTTCATGCTCAGCATAGAGTCTATTCTCTCTCTCTCTGCACCCTCCCCCCAAAACTGCACTCTAAATGAGTAAATAAATAAATAAATAAATAAATAAATAAAATCCTAAAAAAATAAGTTTTGGTATATTTCTCCTGTCATGCCATCTGGCCCTGGAGTATTGTTCTTTGGGAGTTGTTTTGTTTGTTTGTTTTTTATTACTGATTCCATTTCTTTGCTGATTATCAGTCTGCTCAAATTTTCTATTTCTTCCTATTTCAGTTTTGTTTTGGTAGTTCATATGTTCCTAGGAATTTATCCATTTCTTCTAGGTTGTCCAATTTGTTGGTATATAGTTTTTGAAAATTCTCTAAAGTTTGTTTTGTAGACTAAAATGTGATCTATTCTGGAGAATATTCCATGTGCACTTAAAAAGAATATGTATTCTGGTGTTTTAGGATGGAATATTTTGAAAATATCTGTTATATTCATCCGTTCCAGTGTGGCATTTAAAGCCATTGTATCCATGTTGATTTTCTGTGTAAATGATCTGTCCATTGATGTAACTGGGGTGTTAAAGTCCCCTACTATTATTGTATTGTTATTAATTTGTTCCTTTATGTTTGTTATTAATTGTTTTATGTATTTGGGTGCTCCTGTGTTTATAATCTTTATATTTTTGTTGAATTGTCCCTTTTATTATGACATACTGTCCTTCTCTGTCACTTGTTACAGTCTTTGTTTTAAATTCTAATTTATCTGAGATAAGTTTTGTTACTCTATCTTTGCTTTGACACCTATTTGCATGATAGATTTTTCTCCATCCCCTTGCAGGTGTCTTTAGGTCTGAAATTAATCTCTTGTAGGCAGCATATAGATGGGTCTTGTTTTTTATCCATTCCAATGTCCTATGTCTTTTGATTGGAGCATTCAGTCCATTTACATTCAAAATAATTATTGATAAATGTATTTATTGTTATTTAATTTGTTTATTTTCTGGTTGTTTCTGAATATTTTCCCTGATCCTTTCTTGTCATTCTCTCCTTCATTGTTTGTTGATCTTTAGTGATAAATTTAGATTTCTTTCTCTTTATTCTTTGCATATTGTTTAGTGATTTTTGAAACATGGTTACCATTAGGTTTGTATATAACCTCTTCTACATCTAGTAGTCTATATTGAAATGATGGTTGTTTAAATTTGAACCCATTCTTTACTCCTCTTCTCCCACGTTTTAGATATATGTTGTTATATTAAATATCCTTTAATTTTGTGAGTTCCTTGAGTGGTTTTTACAGAAATATTCATTTTTACTGATTTTCCATTTGTTTGTTTCCTACCTTCATACTCTCCCTAACTTTCAGATGTACCTTCTTCTCTATATTTAGTTGTAGAGTGTTCTGCCAGGCTTTGGATTATTCTCTGGTTGATTTACTTGGATGTGGATGATATCTAGTTGTAATCATGGGATGGGGTGAGCTCAGGGTCCTCCTACTCCACCATCTTCCCCTGCATCAACCTCAGCACTTAAAATATATCATCCTATTCCCTTCTAGCTTCCATGGTTTTGTTGAAAAGTCAGCTGTGAATCTTATTATGGATCTCTTGTGCACAAGAAATTGCTTTTCTCCTGATGTTTTCTTGTCTCTGTCATCTGACAGTTTGATTATAATGCATTTTGGTGTGGATTTATTTAAGAGCACCTTAGAGTTTGTTGAGATCTTTGATTTGTAGATTTATGTTTTCATGGAGTTTAGAAAACGTTTGGACATTTTTTCTTCAAATATTCTTTCTTCCTCTTTCTCTCTCTTCTCCTTTTTTGGGATTCCTATAATTTTTGTGTTGGTATATTTGATGGCGTCCCATAGGTCCTCAGGCTCTACTCACTTTTTTAAATAATTTTTTCTGTTTTCTCAGATCTAGTAAATTCAATTGTCTATCTTCAAGTTTGCTGTTTCTTTATTCTGCCTGCTCAAATCTACTATTAAACCCTGCTAGTGTAATTTTCACTTCATTTATTTTTTTTTCTCATTTTGGAAGGGATCCAGAATTTTTATGTGGCTGTTTTATTTTTATGTGATTTAGAGTCTGAGTCTAATAGGTCTAATTTCTGGACTTCCTCAAAGTTGATTTTTTTTTTCTGTAAATGGGTCATACTTCTCTGATTCTTTGTATTTCTCATAAATTTGTTGTTGTTGTTGAATATAATGTGATAACTCTGGAAATTAGATTCTTCTCCTTCCCGAGTTTCTTATTTATTTTTTATTGCCACAGTTATCCATTTGTTTAGTGATTTTTTTTCCAAACTATTTTTGCAAAGACTATGTTCTTTGTATTTTCCATACCCTGTATGGTCAATAAAATATCTTCTGTCATCTCAGTGATCAGCCAGTGACATAACAGTGGTTTCTTTACATGCCTGAAGTCAAAAATAGAAAAAAAATAATACTCTCTCAGTCCTTGAAGCTTGGATCTGAGCTGGGTACTACTTTAATCCTAAGCCAGGCTGCCTATGAATTTGCATTAGTTATCAATTCCCACTCACATGGAGTCCATAGATGTGCCAGTGTAAATGTGGGGTCCTTTAATGTCTTTTCCAAGTATGTGTCTGGTCCTGGGCATATGCACTGCACTCTGTCTTCCCTCGTATATGCGATAACACTCGTGAGCATTTATTCTGCCAGTAAACCTCCTCATTGGCTTCTTTTTTCATGTTCTTCTGGGTTTCTATGCTGCTTATGCTATCTACTATCCTATGTCCCAGGGAGTCACAGTGTGAATGTATATTTACACATTTCAAAAGACACCACCATTATCCAGAAATTCACTCTATCATGAGGACAGAGGGCAAAACAAAGGCCAGCCTCTCTGTCACTCCATCAGGAAAGTAACAGACAATTCAAAATTCACAATCATAGTATTTTTTTTAAAGGTCTGCATTAGCTCCCTGGCACTAGTGATTCACACTAGGAATGTGTTCCATAGTCCTCACAGTAGCTGTAGAACTAAGGAATGGGGGATGATAGGTGGGCAAAAGTGCCACTATGCTCTCAGTTGCCCTTTCATTCATTAAATAGCCCCTGATTTCTATTAATTTCAGATTATATTTCAGAGTTCCAAAAATGTTAATTCTATTGGTTTTATTGACATGGTATATCATATTGAATTGACTTGCAGAGGTTGAACCATCCTTACATCCCTGGAATAAATCCCACATGGTCATGGTGTAGGATCCTTTTAAAGTATTGTTAATTTTGGTTTGCTAATATTCTGTTGAAGAGTTTTGCATGTATGCTTATCAGAAATATTGACCTATGAGTTTCTTTTTTTGAAAGAGTTGAGAAGTATCACTACCAAATCATCTTTGAATGTTGGGTAGAATTCACCAGTGAAGCCATTAGTCCTGAACTTTTACCTATTGGGAGGTTTTTCATTATTGATTCAATTTTCTTACTAGTAATGGTCTACTCAGATTTTCTATTTATTCCTGATTCAGTCATGGGAGGTTGTATATTTTAGGAATTTATCCATTTCTTTTTTGTTGTCTAGTTTGTTGGTATTTTATTGTCCATAATAATATCAGTTGTAAGTTCGCTTTCATTTCTGATTTCGTTTGAGTCTTCTCTCTTTTTTCCTGGTGAGCTAAATGTTTATCAATTTTGTTATCCTTTCAAAGAACCAGCTCTTCTTTCATTTGATCTTTTCTATTTTATACTTAGTCTATTTTTCATTAATTTCTGCTCAGATTTTTATTATTTTCTTCCTTCTATTAACTTTGGGCTTCATTTGTTCTTCTTTTTTAGTTCTCTTATGTTAAAATTAGGTTGTTTCTTTGAGATTTTTCTTTTTTTTCTAAGGTAGGCCTGTATTGCTATGAACTTCCCTCTTATAACTGATTTTTCTGTGTCCCATAGAGTTTGGTATTTCCATTTTCATTTGTCTCAAACTATTTTCTTTATTTCCCCTTTGATTTCTTCATTGACCCACTTGTTTGGTAGCATGTTGTTTAATCACATATTTGTGATTTTTCCAGTTTTTCTTCTTATAATTGATTTCTAGTTTCATACCATGTTGGTTGGAAAAAAATGCTCGATATAATTTCAATCTTCTTAAATTTACTGAGATTTTTTTCTGTGGCCTAAAATATAATCTATCCAGAAGAACGCTCCCCGTACATTTGAAAAGACTGTGTATTCTGATGCTTTGGATGGAATGTTCTGAATATATCTATTAAGTGCATCTGATCTAATGTTTCATTTAAGACTGACAATTCTTTTTATTGATTTTCTGTCTGAATGACCTACCCACTGATGTAACAATCCCCTACTTTATTGTTGTTTATTTCTGCCTCTAGGTCTGCTGATATTTGCTTCATATATATTTCCGTGCTTCTTTGTTGGGTGTGTAAATATTTACATATGTTACATCTTCTTGTTGGATTGACTCCTTTATCATTATGTGTGTCTCTTTATCTTTTATTATAGTCTTTGTTTTAAAGTCTATTTTGTCTGATTTGAATATAGCTACCCAGCTATCTTTTCATTTTAATTTGAATGGAGAATCTCTTTCCATCCCTTCACTTTCAGTCACGTTTTTAGATTTGAAATGAGTCTCTTCTAGGCAACATACAGATTTTTTTTTTTAATGTTTAGCTACTCTGTATTTTTTTAATTAGAGAATTTAGCCCATTTACACTTAAAGTAATTATTGGTAGGGAGAGGCTAAGGTCCTATGAAGTTCCTTTATGACACCACAATGGGGTAGATTTTTTGGTAAGACTACATCTCTGCCTCTCCTACATATCTCAATGTGGCCCTTTAATCCCTTATTGTAAAGAAAGCTGTTTGGCTAGTTTTCATTTCTTTTTAGTAGGAATTTTTCCATGGGTAGCTGTATTTTTGTAAATAGGTCCACGGGAGGTGAGTTTAGTGTCTTTCTACACTACCATCTTGAACTAACCCCCCCTTACTCTTGTGCTATTTACTTTTTTCTCTTTCAACTTTCTGTGATGACTTTAACTCTGATCTGTATAGATTATTATTCATTTTTGTCAATCTTTTAAGAGCTAAGCACAAATTTATTGTCCAAGGAGTCAGTTTCCTTCAGCTTAGAATATTGTTGGTCTACCTTTCTTCATTGTTCCTATTTCTGATATTCTTATTAAGTATATACTGGAGGATCTTCATATATCTTTCCTGTTCTTTATTTTCTTATCTCTCACATAGGTGTTTTGATGAGTCATCCATAATTTCTTTAATGTGTCCAAGTTAGATGTTATTTTATCCATTAATAATTTAATAGCTATATTTTTCAATATAAGATTTTCTAATTTTCTTTTTCTGTTTTTTTACCACTTAATAGACTATTTACTGATGACAATTATTATTGTGATTATTAAAAGGGGGTTTGGTATTTGTAAAAAATTAGAATATTCTGAAAAGTATAGGGAAGAAAATTAAATACATTAGGAATCCTACTCCCCAGATACTCTTGCTTTCATTTGACTTATATTTTCCTGTCTTCATTCTGTATGGATGTGTGTAAATATTTGGAAATACTGCTTATTATTAATATTAATATTGATATTTGGACATACTAAGTTTTGTTTTGTTTTTTTTTTTGTTAATTTATGTAACAATATTACTGCATTTATTGACAACTAGCACATCCTCAGGCTATATACCCTCATGTTCTTCCTTTGTCTCATTTATTGAGGCAAATCCAAGTTTTGCTATGAATCTCTTTGTCTTGCATTACCCAGACCACTGGGTAAAATTCTACAAGTTATGAACTTCACAAAACTCGGGGGCACAATTTATATATTCAAGGTGGCAATTCTTTGCATTGTGCTGACTTCCTTGGTTAATGACTTCTTTAATACCTAAAGATGTGTCATTGCTGCCAGCCGGCATCTCCAAAGAAGAGGAAAAGCTACTGCTTATTGAACCTCTGATACTCCATAAGATCTTCATTTAGATTACATTCAGAAAACCCCTTCCTTGGTATCCCATTATTTTATAATTTCTATCTCTGGATAAAGAGTGTACCTACTGAGATATATCTGCTGGGAATCACTGGCTTTTGCCATTCAAGGACTTTAGTCTTTCCCCACAATTTCTGCATCAAAATTTGCTTCAAGCCTGTGTGCTTCTGGGTGCCGGGATGTTTCATGGCTGACCCCATGGAGAGTGCTCTGTTGGACTTGGTAAGTGACATGGACAATACAAACAAATGTAATCATTCTCCTCAACAGATTGCCACATGACCCTGTGGAATGGAGCTGGCCAGGCGAGATTTCCTTGGGATGTGGACCAAGGGCTGGTTCTCTTAGGGCAGAATATAGTACACACAAGTCCAGAGCAGGATTTAAACAAAAACAAAATATTTTTCTTTTTTTCCCCCAAAGATCCATGGAAGATCCTCTCTCATATATCTTTGTGCTAGTTCAAGTTCAGGTTCATAGCTTTGCATACAATGCCACTGAGAGTTTATCTGTATCATTCTTCCCTCTGAAGATCTAGGCAGCATGCTTCCCTGGAACAATTATCTGATTGGTCAGGCACTGGTCATCTCGCTGGGGAAAGCACAAATTTTTAGGGAACAGAAGCCACCTGTGCAATGTTGAGGGAAACAAACCATTTACAAATGTTATTTAGCAGAGAGGAAAAGATTTTTTTTTTACTTTGAAAAAAGATGTATATAGGCAGGAAAAAAAAAGAAAAAGAAAAAAATTCGCATTTCTAATACTGGTGAATTAGAGTAATTTACGCATGTAGTAATTGTTGATGGCCTCCTGCAGCCTCAACATAATCGGTCTGGGCAGTGCTAATACTAAAATCTTCATCTGGCTCTTCAAACAGTACTTTTCCAAAATGAACTCTTACGTCCAGCATAGAATTCACGGCTCACAAATTGAAAGGTTCCCCTTCATCCTTTGCTCTCTTGGATGGCACACATCAGCCAATGGTGCTTCTTCACATCACAACCCTCCTCCTCTTCCTCCAGACCAACTGGAAAAGAGGCTTTGGAATCAGGTAAACTATGGTCAACCTGTATTCTCACCTGAGGAAGTTAGTTCACCTTTTTAAGTCTGTTTCTCCTTCTGTAAATGTGGGGATTTCAGTATCTACCTTGAATATCTCTTGATACCATAGCTTAAAAGACAAACAGAACAGGGCCTGACTTCATGATATCCATAGTTGCTTTTATTATTATTATTATTATTTTATTATTACTTATTATTAATTTCAATTGCAAAATTCAACCTTTATTCCACTTCCGGGAGCATGTCTTCTCAGGCCCTGTGATCCCTCATTATCTCAATTAGTCAGAAAATGGAACCTTCATAAAAAGCCTGATTGTTCCAATAATTGCAGAGTGTTTTATTAGGAGTTCTGAGTGTGAGAAAATTATGGGAACACAGTGTCCATCTCCAGTCTGTTTGGGAAGATGAGCCAGATACAAACAGGGCACAAACCATACAAGGTCCCACCATAGTCAGTACTGAGCAAGTGGCCTGGAAGCCTGGTATTGCAGCTGAAGGGGGAGGAAGAGGACACTGCACTGCCAGTTCCTACAGAGTTGTTCAGTAGCCCCTGAACTACTCTGAGTTTCTCTATTTTCTCCTGCTTTTTATGTTTCAGAGAAGAGGCCTAAGGGCAATTGAATTTGAATGTAGTTGTGACTTGTTCATCTCTGGATGCTCATAAAATTTTTTACCCTCATAATTGCAATTCAAAAATACATCTCCTTCAATTTCTCTACTCTGACTCCCCTACTACTCATTCTTAAATATTAGACAAGTGGGTCTCATTAAAATATAAATTACCTTGTTACCTGTCTTTTTATAAACTTGTGATTATCTCCCATGGCATTTAGAATAGAATCCTCATTCCTCTCCACATCTGGTAAGATGCCATGCATTTTGGCTTCTGATGGCTTCTCTGACCTCCTTTCCTGCCCTCCCTGCCAACTCACTCCCTCTGACTTATGTCAACATAATCACTGGGTAGATCTGTTGGCTTTTTGCCACCATAGAGTCTACCTGTTCCCTCTGCAATCTCAACTCCAAGATGTTAGCCACACCTGGATTAAGCTCCAAGGCCACCTTTTCAGAGACCTCTGTCCAGCATCTGCTTCACCCTCATTGCTACCCCTCTTTATTGCCTTATTTCCTCTCTATCACTGATAACCAGCACTTATAGTCAGCTTCTATATACTAGAACCAGTGAACTGATTTTTTTTTTTTTGGCAACATCTGTTCTAAGTGATCATGACCTTCATTTTTATTGGTTCTGTTTATATTGCACTGAATGGTAACTATTATGCTATTACCGTAGGTTACTACTATCTGTAATTATCTTGTTCTTTTGCTTGCTTGTTGCTTGTCTCTCCCCATTTCCAATGAGATCCATTGGAGCAGGACACATGACCAGACAGTGTCTAGAGTGTGCTGGGTACAGGCAACACTCACATAGTATTTCCATGGTTGAATGGATGACTTCTTCCAGGAACAAGAAGAATACAAGCCACTAAACAGATTTGGTTTAAGTTAAAAATGTTTAAAAGACATTTAGTCAATTATGTCCCTATTTATCCCTTCTGTTATTCCTATGAACTCCACATTTCTTAGGTTGAGTCTCTCTTTTCGGTTCTCAACTTCTGGCATCTTCTCTGGCATCTTTAATCTGTTTGGCTCTTCCTTTACTTCTGGAAATTACTTTCAACTTTGTTCTTGATTTATTTTACTTTTTCACAATGTCAGTTATGCACTCTTCTGCTTCCAATGCATCTTTTAATTCTACTGTTCAATGTTTAATTTCCTTGAATTCTTCCAACTATCTCTCTTCTTTCTTATTCAGTTTTCCCTGGCCACTTACCTTCTGGCAAGCTACTTGCTTGCATCCTGTTGAGGTCACCAAATGATAGTGTCTAAACTTTCTATTTCTCACAGTGGTTCATTTTAGGATGTGCCTTTGTGAAGTTTATTTTTCATGTTCTTTGGGTTTATTGATCTTCTTGGATCTGTGAGTTGATAGATTTCATTAAATTTGGAAAATTTTCAGCCATTCTCCCTTCAAATACTTTTCTTCTTCCTATCACACATCACACCCCTCTCTCTTGTTGACTCCATGCTTCATAGATAAGACTGCTTGAAATTGTTCCTCAGATCACTGACATCTTTTTTTTTAATTTTTGAATTTTGTTTCTGTTTCATTCTGCAATTTCTAGTACTAACTCTTCACTTTCAATATTCTTGTGTGTGTGTGTGTGTGTGTGTGTGTGTGTGTGATATTTAATGTTGTTAATCTCATCCAGCCCATTTTCACTTCAAACATTGTAGTTTTAAACTCAGGAAATACCTGCTCTCCATTCAAGTGTCGTTAGTACCCACTTTCTCAGAGCTGGGGAATGGAGGAAAATTTATGCACATGACTATCAGTATGATCTCATTTTTTTAATGCACTTATTTTATTTTTTTAATGTTTTTTTATATTATGTTAGTCACCATACAGAACATCCCTGGTTTCCGATGTAAAGATCTATGCTTCATTAGTTGCGTATAACACCCAGTGCACCATGCAACACGTGCCCTCCTCACTACCCATCACCAGTCCATCCCATTCCCCCAGCCCCCTCCCCTCTGAAGCCCTCGGTTTGTTTCTCAGAGTCCATAGTCTCTCACGCTTCATTCCCCCTTCTGATTACCCCCCTTTTCTTTATACCTTTCTTCCCCTACCGATCTTCCTATTTCTTATGTTCCATGGATTAGAGAAATAATATAATTGTCTTTCTCTGCTTGACTTATTTCACTTAGCACTATCTCCTCCAGTGCCGTCCATGTTGCAGCAAATGTTGAGAACGCATTCTTTCTGATAGCTGAGTAATATTCCATTGTATATATGGACCACAACATCTTAATCCATTCATCTGTTGAAGGACATCTTGGTTCTTTCCACAATTTGGCTATTGTGGACAATGCTGCTATGAACATCGGGGTGCATATGGCCCTTCTCTTCACTACGTCTGTATCTATGGGGTAAATACCTAGTAGTGCAATGGCTGGGTCATTGGGTAGATCAATTTTTAACTTTTTAAGGGACCTCCACACTGTTTTCCAGAGTGGCTTACCAATTTGCATTCCCACCAACAATGTAGGAGGGATCCCCTTTCTCCATATCCTCTCCAACAATTGTTTCTTGCCTTGTCAATTTTTGCCATTCTAACTGGTGTAAGGTGGTATCTTAGTGTGGTTTTGATTTGAATTTCCCTGATGGCTAATGATGTTGAACATTTTTTCATTTGTCTGTAAGCCATTTGTATGTCATCATTGGAAAAGTGTCTATTCATATCTTCTGCCCATTTTATGATCTATTTGTTTCTCATGTATTGAGTTTGAGAAGTTCTTTGTAGATCTTGGATACCAGTCTTTTATCTGTAGCGCCATTTGCAAATATATTCTCCCATTCCATGGGCTGCCTCTTAGTTTTTTTTACTGTTTCCTTGGTTGGCAGAAGCTTTTTATCTTGATGAAGTCCCACAAGTTCATTTTATCTTTTATTTCTCTTGCCTTTGGAGATGTGTCATGAAAAAGGTTGCTTTGGCTGATGTCATAGAGGTTGCTGCCTATGTTCTCCTCTGGGATTTTGATGGATTCCTGTCTCACATCAAGGTCTTTCATCCATTTGAAGTTTATCTTAGTGTATGGTGTGAGAGAGTGGTCAAGTTTCATTCTTTTGCATGTAGCTGTCCAATTATCCCAGCCCCATTTATTGAAGAGACTGTCTTTTTTCCCCCGGATGTTTTTTCCTGCTTTATCAAAGATTAGTTGCTCAAAGAGCCAAGGGTTCATTTCTGGGATCTCTATTCTGTTCCATTGGTCTATGTGTCTCTTCTTGTGCCAGTACCATGCTATCTTTGTGGTCAAAGCTTTGTAGTACAGCTCGAAATCTGGCATTGTGATGCCCCCAGCTTTGTCTTTCCTTTTCAACATTTTTTTGGCGATTCGGGGCCTTTTCTGGTTCCATACCAATTTAAGGACAATTTGTTCCAGTTCTTTGCAAAATGTCGTTGATATTTTGATCGGGGTGGCATTGAAAGTGTAGATTGCTTTGGGTAGCATGGATATTTTAACTATGTTAATTCTTCCAATCCATGAGCATGGAATATTTTCCCATATTTTTGGGTCTTCTTCAATGTATTTCAAGAGTGATTTGTAGTTTCTAGAATATAGATCCCTTACGTCTCTGGTTAAGTTAATTCTAAGGTAAAGTATGGTTTTTGGTGCTATTGTAAATGGGATGGATTCCCTAATTTGTCTTTCTTCAGTCTCATTATTCGTGTATAAATATGCAACTGATTTTTGAGCATTGATTTTGTATCCCGACACATTACTGAATTGCTCTATAACTTCTAATAGTTTGGGAGTGGCTTCTTTTGGGTTTTCCATATAGAGTATCATGTCATCTGTGAAGAGAGACATTTTGATTTTTTCTTTGCCGATTTGGATACCTTTTATCCCTTTTTGTTGTCTAATTGCTATTGCAAGGACTTCTAGTACTATGCTGAATAATAGTGGCGAGAATGGGCATCCTTGTCGTGTTCCTGATCTTAAGGGAAAGGCTTCCAGCTTTTCCCTATTGAGAATGATATTTGCAGTAGGCTTTTCATAGATGGCTTTTATGAGATTGAGGAATGTCCCCCCATCCCTACACTCTGAAGGGTTTTAATCAGGAAAGAATGCTGTATTTTGTCAAATGCTTTTTCTGCATCAATTGAGAGGATCATATGGTTCCTGAGTCTTTTCTTGTTGATATGATGTATCAGGCTGATTGATTTGCGAATGTTGAACCACGCTTGCATCCCAGGTATGAATCCCAGTTGGTCATGATGGATAATTCTTTTAATGTACTGGCGTCCATATTCATTAGGGAAATAGGTCTGTACTTCTTTTTGATGGGGTCATTGCCTGGTTTGGGGATCAAGGTAATATTGGCCTCATAGAATGAGTTTGGTAGCTTTCCTTCTGTTTCTATTTTTTTAAATAGTTTAGGAGAATAGGTATTATTTCTTCTTTGAATGTTTAGTAGAATTCCCCAGGAAAACCGTCCGGGCCTGGAGTTTTGTTATTTGGAAGGTTGTTTATCACTGACTCAA
Source organism: Ursus arctos (assembly GCF_023065955.2). Lineage (NCBI taxonomy): Eukaryota > Metazoa > Chordata > Mammalia > Carnivora > Ursidae > Ursus > Ursus arctos. Next base: position 2,966,861 of record NW_026622763.1, on the reverse strand, counting down.
TCTCTTCATATTTAATTGGCCTGTTTAAAAAATCAATTTCTTCCTCTTTCAGTCTTGGTAGTTTATAGGTTTCTAGGAATTCTTCCATCTCTTCCAGATTGCTTAATTTATTGGCCTATAGCTGTTGATAAAAGTTTCTAATATACCTGTTGATAAAAGTTTCTAATAATCCTTGGTTGTGACCTCTCCCTTTTCATTCATAATTTTATTAATTTGGGTCCTTTCTCTATTCTTTTGGATAAGTCTTGCCAGCGGTCTGTCAGTTTTATTGATTCTCTCAAAGAACCAGCTTCTAGTACTGTTGATGTGCTCTCCTGTACTCCTGGTTGCTAATTCATTGTTTTCTGCTTTAATCTTGGTCAACTGCTTCCTCGTGCATGGATTAGGCCTGTCCCTCTGTTGTTTCAGCTTCTTGAGGTGAGAATATAAAAACTGCAGTTTAGATTTTTCTATTCTTTTGAGTGAGGCTTGGATGGCTATGCATATCCCCCTTAGGACTGCCTTGCAGTATCCCATAGGTTTTGGACCGTTGTGTTTTCATTCTCGTTGGTCTCCATAAATTGTTTAAATTGATTTTTGATTTCCTGGTTTATCGAATCATTCCTGAGCAGGATGGTTCTTAATCTCCAAGTGTTTGAATTTCTTCCAAATTTTTCCTTGTGTTTGAGTTTTAATTTCAGAGCGTTGTGTTCTGAGAATATGCAGGGGATAATTTCAATCTTTTGGTGTCGTTTGAGACCTGTTTTGTGTCCCAGAACATGGTCTATTCTTGAGAATGTTCCATGGACATTAGAATAGAATGAGTATTCTTTGGTTCTGGGGTGTAGAGTTCTATATATATCTATGAGGTCCAGCTCGTCAAGTATGGCATTCAAAGCTCTTGTTTCTTTGCTGATTTCTTGCGTAGGTGATCTGTCTTTTGCTGATAGTGGAGTGTTGAGGTCCCCTACTATTAAAGAATTTTTATCTATATGTCTCTTTATTGTGGTTAAGTGTTGGCTTGTGTATCTTTCTGCTCCCCTGTTGGCGGCATAGATATTTATAATTGTCATATCCACTTGTTGGATACACCCTTTAAGAATAATACAGTGCCCTTCTGTGTCTCTAACTATAGTCTTTAGTTTAAAATCCAATCTGTCTGCTATGAGAATTGCTAGCCCAGCTTTCATTTGAGGCCCATTGGCATGCAAGATGGTATTCCATCCCTTTACTTTCAGTCTGGATGTATCTTTAGGTTCAAAATGAGTCTCTTGTAGACAGCAAATGGATGGGTCATGTCTTTTTATCCAATCTGCAACCCTGTGGTGTTTTATGGGAGCATTTAGGTCATTCACATTGAGACTGATTTTTGAGAGATATGATTTTAATGATGCCATGTTGCCAGTAAAGTCTTTGTTTCTATAGATTGTGACTTTCTGTTCTATATCACTCTTGGAGCCTTTTTCCTTTTATAGAACGCCCCTTAATATCTCCTGCAGGGCTGGTTTCATGGTTAAGAAATTGGTCAATGACTGGCGATTCTGGAAGGTCTTTATTTCTCCATCAATTCTGAATGACAGCTTTGTTGGATAAATGATCCTTGGCTGCATGTTTTTCTCTGAAAGAGCTTTAAAAATGCCCCCCCCCCAACCTTTCTCTCATTCCAGGTCTGTGTAGACAGGTCTGACGTAATTCTCATACCTTTGCCTTGGTATGTGAGAAATTTCTTTGCCCTGGCCGATTTCAATACTGTATCCTTGGATCTAATATTTGCAAATTGCACTATGACGTAACGTGGTGTAGGTTTGTCTTGGTTGAGCTTGGGAGGGGTCCTCTCTGCCTCGTGGACACGAATGCTTGTTTCCTTTGCTAGATTAGGGAATTTTCAGCTACAATTTGTTCAAATATCTCTTCTAGACCTCTGTTTTTCTCCACCCCCTAGGGGATGCTGATGATTCTGACATTGGAACATTTCATTGAGTCGGTAATCTCCCGTAACCTACGTTCTTGAGAGTGGATTTTTTTGAGTCCAGATTGTATTTTAGCTTTTTCTTCTACTAACCCATCCTCCAATTCGCTGATACGTTCTTCTGCCTCATTCATCCTGGCCGTCAGAGCCTCTAGTTTTGACTGCATTTAGCTCATAGAATTTTTAATTTCTGCCAGATTCGCTCTCATTTCTGCTCTTAGAGATTCTATATTCTCATTAACATTTTCCTTAATAGTTTTTTCAAGTCTACACATCATCTTGACTATTATTACTCTGAATTCCATTTCTGATAATTTGGTTATATCTATATCCATTAGTTCTGTGGCAGAACTCATTGTCTTTTCTTTGCTAGGGGGGATTTCTCCTTCTCGTCATTCTGATGAGGAGAGGTTGCGGGGTTGTCCAGAGCCCAAATTATTGACCAGGACGCAGACCGTGTGCCCTTTTTTTATAGGGATCCTAGGGATGTGGGCTTCTTTTTTTTAAAGATTTTATTTATTTATGTGACAGAGAGACAGCCAGCGAGAGAGGGAACACAAGCAGGGGAGTGGGAGAGGAAGAAGCAAGCTCCCAGCAGAGGAGCTTGATGAAGGACTCGATTCTGGAATGCCAGGATCAAGCCCTTAGCTGTAGACATAAGCTTAAGGACTGCACCACCCAGGTGCCCCGGGCTGTGGGCTTTTTGATTTTTCAGCCTGTCTTCTTGGGGAGGGGCCTGCTGCGACGATACTCAGGCAACCCTGTTTGGGTAGAGTCTCCATGTCCCCTGCAAGGGGGGATAGGGATGGGCACACTGTGAGCTGGTATTTCCAGGTTTTTGTTCTCTGGAGGCTTTCCCTGGCAGTTTGCTGTGCCTCTTCTGAGAGTCAGAGCAGCAGTGGCCGAATCTCAGCCTCTGTCTCAGAACAGAGGGTTTGTGGACCATTCTCCACTGATGTTCTGGCCACTTTAACTCCATTACTGTTAGTGCTGCTCAACCCTGCAGCGTGCGGGGATGTGTGCCCCACACCCGGCGTCCCAGCCCTCACTTCCAGGCTTGGCGCATCTCTGTCCTTTGTGTTTCTAACACCACCAGCCGCCAGCCGCCCGCCGCCCCCGCCCCTCCCAGAGCTCCCGGTCTCAGTCTGGTTCCAGTGAGCACGCTGGAGTTCCGTGAGAAGTCTGGTGGTGTGTGCTCCCAGCTCACAGTCTCAGTCTGTTCTCTAGAGGGTGCTGGTCTGCGAGCCCGCCGACTCTCCCGTGCAGGTGGCTACTGCTTCCTGGTGCCCGAACGTGGCGGCTCCCTCCCCCTTCCGTTTATCTTCCGATATTTGTGTGTGGTTTCATGGATCCCCGCTTCGTACCTCAATATTCAGCTCTGGAGATGTTCATTTGTGGAGATCCAGATGTATCTTCCTGCGTCTCAGGCTGAATCCGTGGATGTTCAGGCTGGTCACCTATGCAGCTCGACTCAGGGGACTGGCTGAAAAAGGGGTCCCCTACTCCTCCACCATCTTAACTCCTCCCATCTGATCTCATTTCGAGAAGACATTCATATGGTCCCTTTCTTCTGGATGTAAGTACAATCTTTCCTTAATTCTATGGCTTGCTTTCCTAAACCCATGGAAAATGTAAAATCTTTGCACCACTTATTGTCACACCTATGGCCATCAGATATGGAGAACTACACCTCCCTGGATGCAGTGCCCCAGAGTCCCACCCTTGCTTGTTGTCTTTCAGGAGCTACAGTCCACATCTAGCATCCCTAATGGATTCTCACTGGGGATGGGGCTAAAGAAAGGACTGGTTTCTTCTTTTTTTCAAGATTTTATTTATTTATTTGAGTGAGAGCACACGTGAGAGAGCACAAGCAGGGCAGAGGAAGAGGGAGAAGCAGACTCCCCACTGAGCAGGGATCCAAATGCTGGGCTTGATCCCGGGACCCAGTGACCTGACCTGAAGGCTGACACTTAACTGACTGAGCCACCCAGGCATCCCAAGAAAGACTGATTTTTCAGTGTTGTTTCTATATCATCTTGCTCTTGAAATATCATTTATAGGGAAGTTAGTAGAGGAAAGGTCAAGAATGTAAATGTCATTCTAAATAGAAAAAAGTCAGGGTTTTGTATGTTTGTTTGTGTTTGTGTTTGTTTTTTTTTAATCAAGATTCCTTTATAAAAAATTCCAGGCAAAGATACTCTTATTTTGATATCTTTTCATCTTTGGCTACTTTCTTTCCCCCTATTAATATTTTTTGAAATATTAATGTATACTTACACACTTTCTTCCCTTTCCTCCCACATACTCTCCAACTCACTGAATTAGGCTTTCTAAAGGAGACTGTGGCTTTCTGTTTCTTAATATGTGTATGTCCTCTCCTTTGTCCTTAACCTGCTTTCTTTCATTCCATGGAGCAGGGTCCTCATTTCCTCTTTACCTTCTTGATCCACCTCTTGGCATATTCCTCCTCTGGCTGAGCTTGAGCAATCATTCCTGAAGGATTGCTCCTCAGTCCTCATTTCTGTACCTCTACAATTTCACCTTGGAGAGAACACCCACACACCATTGCCTTTCTGTAGGTAGCTCTTCTACATTGAACTGTTCCTCACCCACCTACAGTACTCACTCTTCCCCAGTCTCCTCTCCCTCCACAGAGAGACATTTACAGCCCCCTAGTGGTTAGGTGGGACCATGTGACTAGTTCTGGCCAAGGCAATGTGAGCAAAAGTGATGTCGTTCACTATTAGGCCAAAGTATTTAAAATCCAAGCTTTAAAAAATATACTTTAAAATTAAAAAGTTTTAGATTTTTATAAAGAGTTCTGAAGCTGGTACACAGAGTTCCCATATACTTCATACCTAATTTCCCCTATTACTAACATCTTTCATTATTACAGTAACTTTGTCACAGTTCATAAATCAATATTGACACATTATTATTAACTAAAGTCCATAGTTTATTCAGATTTTCTTAGTTTTTACCTAATGTCCTTTTCCTGCTTCAGGAATTCATCCAGGATAAAATATTAGATTTAGTCATATGTCTCCTCAGGTTCCTTTGGCTCTGACAGGTTTTCAGACTTTCCTTTATTTTTCAATAACCTTGACAGTTTGAGAAGTACCAGTCATATATTTCAAAGACAGTCCCTCAATTAGGATTTGTCTGTTGATTTTCTCATGATTGGACTGGGATAGTGTGTCTGGGGAGGTGGGTAGAGCGATATTCTCATCACGCCATATCAAGAGTACTTGCTATCAAATGGCTCATCACTGTTGTTGGCCTTGATCATCTAGCTAAGGTGGTGTCTGTCAGGTTTCCACTGTAAAGGCCCTCTTTCCCTTTATTTTCATGCTGTACCCTTTGGGAAGAGGTCAGTATGTGTAACCCACATAAACGAGTGGAGAATTATTCTTCACCTCCTTGAGGGCACACAGCCCAGTATTTTCCATGTTTTATATTCTCCTGTTGCCATGGGCAAGAAATAAAATTTTGTTGCACCATGACATTGAGGTTTATTTGTTATTACAACAAATTTAATCAATCCTGATTAGTACACCAATTTTTCCATCTGCCTGAGTGGTTGTCCCAGTGGTACTTCAAACTCCCTACACATCTGAAACCAATTTTATCAAATTCTCCAGAAATTCTTCCACACTTCCTTTTTTAGATTAAATAAATACTGTTATTCTGAATGTCCAGATTCAGAAGCTTAACATCTCTTTAGCCCACAGAAAATAGCCCAGAGTTCATAAAATAACTTCATGAAAAATACATTTGTCTCATTCATGTTCTGCATTAGTTGGAATCTTTAGTTGCAACAAGCAACAGTAAATGTCTGTACAAGAATTATGAAGAAAAGAAAGGCTGTTGGATAGCTCTTCACAAAATCACTGGGAAAGATGGAGAACCAGGCTTGCAAGAGAAGCAGAAAATTAGGTGGGCTGGAAAGCAGTGAACCAACTTAGGTCACAACTCAGAACAGGTGCCCCCCTGAACATTTGACACCAATGCTGGTGAACTTTGCAAACGTCCAGTGATACTATGCCTTCCATGTCACAGGCTCTGATGGATTCTCCACATCACTGTTGCAATGAGGAATGTCTTAGCTCTTCCATACTTGCATCATTCCTGCAAACTTCAAAGACCCAGCTCGTGCACTGGCAGGGCCAAGCCTCGGTCACATGCCCACACTTAGTTTCGAGGGGACAGGGTGAAAAAAATCTGACTCTGCCTTCACTCAAGAGCCACACATTTGAAAGTCTCCGCAATTTAGAGGGGAATATCAGAAAAAGCCCATATCTATCTGTACAATCTTCACTTAATTGCTGAGGTTCATGGGAATCAGAAGCTGCATGCCAGCTCAAAGCTACATGGTTACTCGCAGACTTGATCTGAGATCTTGGGACTCCAGAACTAAAGTATTTTTATTTCAACTTTGGTTCTCTTCCTAGCATTCTTTCTGTCCTTTCCCCACTCAGTTTAGGGCTCTTCTTACCTTCTATCTAAGCTAATGCATAGACTTCTATCTAGCTCTAAAAACATCAGTGATTTTCCAATTATACAGATAATAGAGTTAAAACACCACCCAATATCACTAAGGTTCACAGTCCGGGCCCCACGCTCCACTCCCTTTCATCTTACTTCACTTTTCAGATGCACTCAAACTCACTCTTTCTAAAGTACAGTTCCTTCCACTGTGCAGTGCCCACTGGGGATTTTGTTAGAAATACAGATTCATGGCTGACTCCTGGTCTGGATCAGACGATTTGACAAGGGAGTCTGAGCCCTGCAATGACAGCAACATTTCAGATGATCCTTACTGAAGTTGGTGAATCTGGACCCAGCTTGTAGTCATACCAAAGCCATCCCTGTTGCTGAAATATCCCTTGAACATTTATATCTCTAAACATTTGCTGTCACCTTCATCTAGAATGCAGAATGAAATGTTTACTCCATCTTTCCCTGTCTTTGACTTGAAGTCACACCCATCTTTCCGATTATACTCTCCATGCCACATCCCCTGTGAAAACTGCCATGCCCAGGTGAACTGCAGCTCTCCTCTGAAAGTTCTCATGTGCTGTGGTCAAGTGGGCTTTTTGCTGCCCACCCCCACCCCAACGCCACCCCTTGCTCCTTTAATCTCCATGAGGAAAGAAACCTTTTCTTATTTGTCAGGGTAGCCTTCCCACATAATCACTCAAAACATTTTTTTTGGGGGGGGGATTGAATTGTATTGAAGTAGCCAGTGATGAGAACTAGAAATGAGTGAGGAAAGGTCTCCATGCTAGAGTGAGTCACAGTCCCTACTTGTTGGTTCCAGCTCTTCCAAGAGCACAAAGAAGTTAAATCACACAGCTGCATTTCGCAATGGATGTGTAGCCTGTAGTGCTATCAGATCCTCTCCTGTTTAACCAGGAAAGTGAAATACCCACCCCCAAACCACACTCAGATATACACACCATGAGGTATAAAGGAAACTTCTGGACATGTTGTCACTCCCGGCTTTGATTAACTACTTCATTTATGTGAATCTGAAAAGATTTTTATTTTAGGTTTACACTTGTCATGTCTCCACTCCTCCTGCTCTATAAATAACCTGCCAGGCAGCACTTCTACATCAAAAGCCAGCCCACTGCAGTCACTTCTAGCACGCTTAGTCCCACACCTCAAATGACACACAGATACGCCAGGGCCTCCGTTTATGGAGTAGAGCCCACGAAGCTGAGATGAGAACCCAGCTCACAGGTACCCATCAGTGATGGAGCCCATAAAGCTGGAACATAGATGACCAGTTTCCCAAATTGGGCAAATCAAATGCTACCACACTCAACATGGAAAAAGGAGTGCCAGAAGTTCTCTGTTCAGTGTTGACTCCATGATGCCACGGTCTGCAATAAATTCAGAAGGTGAAAAGGCCAGTTCTGCTCTTTAGTGATCTCCCAAGAGACACTCAGAAGGAGAAAAGACAGGCTTTAAAGGCAGGTAGGTCAAGAGGTTGTGTTGGTTTGAGCAAGTGACTTGACTTCTCTGAGCCTCAGCTCCTCATTTATAAGTATAGAAATTCATCTTCACGGGCATTGTGATATATTTAATATTTATTTTTACTACTACTTAATAGATGAAGGCAACAATGTTCTTATTTTAATTTAGAAATACCCAGCAAGGATTTGAAAACCTCAAAAGAGGACCTTTGATAGGAAGCTTCCAACCTCAAACACTTTTATATCCTTGTTTCCTCCTTTTCCATAGATCTTTTAGCTTCTGAAAATGATGAAGAAGTTGCTGTAATTACACACTTTGCTAAGGGATACTCTTGGCAATATGCTGACAAACATCATTCGAGGCCTCAAATATGAAAGGAGGAAAGGGATATGTGGGAAAGGAGTGCTGAGGATTACCAGACACTGGGCTGGGCACATTAAGCAGCTATAGATGTGTATGGCTCGTATAACAATCCTGTCAGGTAATTTTTGTCGCCTTATTTTCCAGATGAAGGCACTGAAGTACATAGTTCCTTATGGTAACACTGTTAATAAGTTATTTTTTATGAGTGTGTGTAAAGTGTAGATGTGTAAAAATAGTAACTAACACAAGAATAAGGCTGAAAGATGTGACAACTCTACTGGTGATGAGACCCTATATGAGATCATTTCAGTCAGGTTGTTGACAGTAAGCACTCTGGATTCTGAGGGGGAATAGAGAACATTGTGTACTCTGGAGCTCAGAAGACACTCATGATGAGGGCTGACCTGAGCTGGCCTGAAGGCAGGTACATATGTAGTTGGGGCCTTGGTGGGGCGGAGTGTGGAAATGCTGTGTTTATATAGCCCCTGCATCCCTTTCTTCCATACGTTCCTTGGAACCAGAGCCTGAGACAGACATGGTTAAACATGGTTTATTTGGGATGTGACCTCAGAAAGGGAGAGTGAGATGCAGGAGGAAGAGGAAACATGAGGGTGTTAGTGAGGTGGTTGCTAAGGGCTGCAGGAATGATTTTACTGGAAGCCTTGAGAAGCACACAGAAATGCCCCCTGGATTTCATTCCTGTGGAAGCCAGGACAAAAAGCACACATCACTGGCCTGGCTCCCACTGAGTAGAATGTAAACCTCAGTGGTAGTAGCTCCCTTCTCTGGACTGACTTCGCACTGACCAAGAGAGCCCCTAAATCTTAAAAAGACCCTGGATACAAAGTGAAGGAAGTATAATTCAGGAGGTGAGTTTGAGCTCCCAGGGAGCCATCTACCGCAGCTGTGTCTGAAGTCAGTGAGGCTCTGAGGAGTGTGACAGGGACACCAGAGTGTCTGTCTAGTGGTTGAACAGAAAAGTTAGCAGTCCCTAAATAATGAAGATCAGCCTTCCACTCACTACCACTGCCTCCTATGGGGATACCTGTCCCACCCAGCAGAGTACCTGGTGAGTCGTTGACATTTGATAAATTGCTGTTGAACAAAATTCTGTTGATGTCTCCCAGATTGTCATATAGTAAAACAACCCAAAATATCCCTGTGATCCCCAAAGACAGAACTAGGACAAATGAATTGTAGTTCCACAAGGCAAATTTTCTTACCAGGAGGTAGTTCAATGAAATAGTGAGTTCCATCTTTAATGGGGGAGGGACTCCAGCTGGGACAGTGTGACAGTCTGGCAAGGATGTTATAGGGTAGATTCCTGCAAAGAAGAAGAGGAAAGAGAAGATTTCTCAGGCCCTTCTGCTTATAAATATCTTTATTCTGTGAGCCAAAAAAAGCAAAATCCTACAATGAAAGGCAAATACCAAAATGAATAGTGGCTGGAACGCCACAGGAACAGCTGGTAAGCAAGCTCTGGTGATACAATAGCCACGACAGATTGTAGGTTCCTATATTTTGAATTAACTATATTCTTTTCTGTTGAGGACTTTGCAGCTTTGTCCTACACATCAAGAGGAAGATGAAGATGCTACTGCTGCTAAGATGATGAGGAGGATAGAAGGAAGGATGGGAAGGAAAAGGGGCTCCTATATATGCACATACCACAGCTTTTGAGGACCTCTGGGCTTTGCATGCCCTAATACTTCTGCCTCAGTTTCCCCATCATGCTAATTCTAACTCCTTCCACAGTCAGCTCAAGTGTCACCTTCTGGTTGTGCCCGTCCCCCAGTTATCCCTGGATGACCATGGTCTTCCTGGGTCTCCCATTGTTCATTATATGCTGCTGGCAACGTGTCACACAGCCACAATGTAACTCAGACCACACTGCAAAATATAGTAGATATCTTGATTCCCTACCTCACTCATTTGTGAGTCTCCACAGATCAGCGACATGGATTTGTTTTTTCCTCTGTGTTCACAGGCCTTAAAAAAGCCATAGGACTCACTGAATATTTGTATAATAAATGCAGGAGTACGTATGTTTACCATTAAATTTCATGACCATTGAACAAAGTAAGCAAGACAGGCACTCTTACCCCATTACATTCAGATAGGAAATTCCGACCCAGAGGGTGAGCCCTCTCCATCAAGGTCCTGTGGCTCTTCTATAGAGGTGGTATCATCTGTTGTCATCAGAAATTGTCTGGAGAATTTGTCAGTGTCCTTGCAGGCAATAAACTCACAGAAAACAGCAAGATGAGGGGAAGGGACTTTCCCTGCATATAAACATCCCTGAGGCCTGTTAGGTTCACACATCCCATTCTGTGGCAGAAGCTAATAGGTCTTTGCCAGCTCAGCTCATGGAGTGTGACATGCACGAGTCATTGAGGGCAGCTGACTTTCATCTGACAGAGTCAGGCCCATCAGGGGGCCATGGAGGCTAGTATCTGCATCAAAGACCTTACCAAGCATCCCTGTACCCTGTAGAGAAGCACCTGTGTCTGGGTCTGGCTCCTGTTGTCTTAGGTCAGTGGGGATAGGAGTGCTTCAGTCTGCACCATACCAAGGGTATGTCTAAGCATGTCTTTCTTGAAGACCCTGGACTTTGTCTTGGTGTCCACTTGGAGACTATGGAAATTTGATTTAAAGTTGATGCACTTGTCACAGGGCACAGAGTATCCAGAAAACTGTTTTCTCACAACTTAGGCAACCTAGGGTAGGAGAGGAGACCCAGTTTGAAACTTAATGTGATCAAGGTAAACCACCTCTTAACTCCTACTAAAGACACATTGTTAACCAAGGTAAGGAGCTGTTTTCTCATCAGTAAAGTGAGGATAACAACATTTACATCACAGTCATCTATACGATTTGGAAAGAATACACCAGTGCCCATCACAGTAGGTTCTAAGTGAATGCTAACCCCTGCTGTCACTTGGATGTAAGACACCAACTTCAATGGGAGTTTAGCTGAAGTGTCCTATGGGCACATACACATACATGAATTACAATATGGAAGTGATGCTTTGGGACTTCTGCCTCCAGCCAAGAAGAGTAACAGGAGCCAGTTTTATCTTTACATCAAAAACAACAGCAAGAAATGGACCAAATATACAGAAAGTAACCACGTTCAAGATGCAAGACACTAAGCATAAGAGGACAGGGGCCCATGGCAAATGAAAAACAAATGAGATGAGCCCTACAATTGCTCTAGTTTATTGCCTTGAGAGAGTTTTCAGGTGTCAGGGGAGAAAGGAAGAGTAGAGTGAAGTGGGGGGCTCTCCCTGAGATGAGGAGATAGTTCTGTGAGTCCAGGGGGACCAAGGCAGCTGAAGTTCATGGGGCAGTGTGCCAGAGGAGAGAGCTGTACAGAAAGAGAACCATAGATATCTGTGGGGGGTTCAGCTTGATTATTCAGCAAGATGCTAATCTACATTTTCATGTGAGGAAACCAATCAAGAACAGTGAGAGAACCACCCACAAAAATGAGAGGACACAGTGCCAGCAATCACCAAGAGAATAATGTCTGTCCCCACTGGCCAAATTAGGAGAGTCATAATTCATAGGTTAATGAGTAGAGCACTCAGAAAGATGGTGTCTTAGCCCTAGACAGAGCAGTGTTCCAGTTCTAACAACTCTTAAAAACAGAGTAAAAGGGAACTGTTCCCAAGTAACTTACACAAACAACAACAACAACAACAACAGCAGCAGCAACAGCAACAGCAACAGCAATGTCAGGAATACTTATACAAATAAAAGAAATATTCAGCACCCTAAAATTTAAAATCCATAATATCTGGTATCCAATCAAAAATTATCCAGGATATAAACAATCAAGTAAATACAAACCTATGATAATGATAAAAAATTAAACAGAGCAAAATTGACCTAGAACTGATTTGGATATTAGAATTAACAAACAAGTTTACCAAGCAGTTACCATAATTGTATTTCATATGGTAAAGAAGTTAAGTAGAGATATGGAAGATATTACAAATACCTAAATTAAATTTCTAGAATTTAAAACTACAATGTTTAAAGTGAAAAATAGACTGGATGAGAGTAATAGCATTAAATATGGCAGAAAAAAAAAGATTGTTGAACATGAAGGTATAGTAATAGAAACTGCAAACTGAAGCAAACAAAATTCAAGAATATAAAAGGTGTCAGTGAACTGTGGGACAGCTTCAAACACCCTAATATACACAGGATTGGAGTCACTCAAAGAGAGAATGTACATGATGTGTGATGGGAAAAGGGGAGGGATAGAAATATTTGAAGGGCGAATGGCCAAAATTTTCCAAATTTGATAAAAATCTTTCAACCTACATATCCAAGATCGATAAACCACAAGAACATGAAAACTAAACTGCATGAAAGCACATCATAATTTGATTGCTCAAAATGATCAATGAAAACAACAACAACAACAACAACAACAAACCTTAAAAGCAACTGAGATGGGAGTGGGGAACACCTTATGTTCAGAGAAAAAAATACTAAGGTTAGCAGCAGATTTCTCACTGAGAGAATGCAATCAAGAAGACATACCTCTTTTTTTTTCTCTCTCAAGTTTTTGTTTAAATTCCAGTTAATTAATATACAGAGCAATATTAGTTTTAGGTGTACAATATAGTGATTCATAACTTACATACAACACCCATGCTCATCACAAGTGCCCTCCTTAATCTCTATCACCTGTTTAACTCATCCCTACCTACCTCCCCTCCAGCAACCCTCAGTTTGTTTTCTTAAATTCCACATATGAGCCAAATCATATGGTATTTGTCTTTTTCCGACTGACTTATTTACCTTAGCATAATATTCTCTAGTGCTGTCTATGTTATTGCAAGTGGCAAGATGTCATTCTTTTTTACAGCTGAGAAATATTCCATTGTATGTATATATCTCATCTTTATTCATTTATCGGTCGATGGACATTTGGGCTCTTTCCATAATTTGGCTGTTGTTGATAATGCTGCTATGAACATTGTGGTTCAGGTATCCCTTCAAATCCGTGTATTTGTATTCCTTGGGTAAATACCTAAATTTTTGAGGAACCTCCATACTGTTTTGCAGAGTGGCTGCACCACTTTGCATCCCTACCAGCAGTATAAGAGGGTTCTCCTTTCTCTGTGTTCTAGCCAACACCTGTTGTCTCCTGTGTTATTAATTTTAGCCATTCTAACTGGTATGAGATAATATCTCATTGTAGTTTTGATTTGTATTTCCTTTTTTTTTAATTATATTATGTTAGTCACCATACAGTACATCCCTGGTTTCTGATGTAAAATTCAATGATTCATTAGTTGCGTATAACACCCAGTGCACCATGCAATACATGCCCTCCTTACTACCCATCACCAGTCTATCCCATTCCCCCACCCCCTCCCCTCTGAAGCCCTCAGTTTGTATTTTCCTTTTGATCAATGATATTGAGCATCTTTTCATGTGTCTGTTAGCCATATGTATGTCTTCTTTGCAAAAATGTCTATTCATGTCTTCTGCCTATTTTTTTAACTATGTTATTTTTTTTGTTTGGTTTTTGTTTTTTTCTGTTTTTTTGTTTGTTTGTTTGTTTGTTTTGTTTTGGTGTTGAGTTTGATAAGTTCTTTATAGATTTTGGATACTAACCCTTTATCATGTGTGCCATTTGCAAACATCTTCTCCCATTCCATAGGTTGCCTTTATTTTTGTTGATTGTTTCCTTACCTGTGCAAAAGTTTATTATCTTGATGTAGTCCCAATAGTTCATTTCTGCTTTTGTTTCCCTGCCTCCGGAAACATATCTAGTAAGAAGTTGCTATGGGTGATGTCAAAGAGGTTACTGCCTGTGTTCTCCTCTAGGATTTTGATGGTTTCCTATCTCACATTTAGATCTTTCATCCACTTTCAATTTATTTTTGTGTTCGGTTTAGAAAAAGTGGTCCAGTTTCATTCTTTTGCATGTTGCTTTCCAGCTTTTCCAACACCATTTGTTGAAGAAACTGTTTTTTTTCCCCCCATTGGCTATTCTCTCCTGATTTGTCAAAGATTATTTGACCATATAGTTGTGAGTTTATTTCTGGGATTTCTATTCTGTTCCATTGATCTAGGTGTCTGTTTTTGTGCCAGTACCAGACTGTCTTGATCACTACAGCTTTGTGATGTAACTTGAAGTCCAGAGTTGTGATGCTTCCAGGTTTACTTTTCTTTTTCAAGATTGCTTTGAATATTCAGGGTCTTTTGTGGTTCCATACAAATTTTAGGATTGCTTATTCTAAAAGAAGACATATCTTTAGATAATTACATATCTAGCAAAAATATCTTGTAAAAATTAAGGTGAAGTAAAAACTTTTTCAGATACACGAAACTAGAAAGTATCCATTACCAGCAGATACTACATAAGAAATGTTCAAATAAGCCTTTCAGGTAGAAGGGAATCATACTAGAAAACAGTGTAACTCTCTACACAAAAATTAAGAATGCTGGAAGTAGTAACTACATGGGTAAATATATGAGATTCTTTTTCCAGTTTTTTAAATCTCTTTAAAATATAACTGTTAAAGCAAAAATAATACGTATGCATTTGGGGATTAATAACATATGTAGAAGTAAACTGCATCACAAAAACAGCACAAAGTCCAAGTGTGAGAAATGGAAATACACTATTGATTACCACACATGAAGTGTTACAATATCACTTAATGGTAGACTGTGATGAAGTAAAGATTTATACTATAATCCCTAAAGCAGCTGTTAAAGTAACAAAATAACTCATTATAGCTGATGAGCCAACAAAGAAAATAATATGGAATCATAAAAATACTAAATCCAAAAGAAGGCAGAAAAAGAGGGAAAAGTGAATAAATAACAATAAAAATAGATGAAACAAAAAGAAAAAAAAATAAGAGCATGTTAAATTTAAAGCTAAGCATATCAACAATTGCATTAAATGGAAATGTCCAAGTACCCACATTAAAAGGCAGAGATGGGCAGATTGGAATTAAAAAATCAAAGCCCAACTATCTGCTACTTGTGGCTGACAGAAATAAATCAAAGGAAAATATATGAACAAAGATATGGTATGCTGATACCAAAGGAGAGAAACCAGGAATGGCTCACTCCTGGTTTTGTATTCAGATTCTTCACCATGCTTCTATGGTGGAATGCTGCCCGCACTTTGCGTCCAGTTTCAGGCTTCAAGTCCCTCCTGGACTAAAACACTTGCCCAAGAAAAGTCATCCCCAAGACTGAGACTCCTCCCTTACTCCCCCTGCCCTGCTTGCCTACCCTTGGACCTGCCCTTTCTCAAGCTTTGCTGTACTTTCCCCACCTTGATTTCTGTAGGTCTACAGCAGCTTAAAAGACTCCAGCCTGTAGTTGATATAACTCACCTTAATGTTTTGTCCCATGCTGGGACCTCCAGGCCCCCACTTTGATCTTGCCACCATCACCAATTCACAATGGATCTCCATGCCAAGGCTTCATTTACATTCATCATATGAAGCCCACTCTCTCTGCAATCATGCAGCCAATAGCTCTATAACTGCTATTCCTAGATTCTACTAATTTGCAAGTTTCCACGTACTATACCCATTCTCTGACCTAGCTTTGACCCATGTCACTTCTTGAACTTAGTAGCTTGCACACATCTCTGAACCCTGGGACTTGCTGATCTTTGCCTGGACACATTGCTATCTCTTTTGGGTACCAAATGTGCTTCACCCCAGGCACATACCAAGTGGACCCCTATTACAGTCTAGCTGAATAAAGGAATATAAAAATTATAGTCCTGAGAATAGTCTCATATTGAACTGTGATAGGAGAGGAGGTAATTTATTATGGCTACTGCCCCAGGGCTTGTAAAACTATTTTCTCTATGGGTGTGTTTCTGCCACTGTGGGTCTCTGAGATGTGCACAGGCAGAAAAGATAGTAAGTCCCCAGGGAAAGAATTCATCAAAAGTGAAATATCCATATTGAAGGAAAATGCAGGAAACTTGATCCCTTCTGTAGGAGAAAATTAGCATATAAATATAGAGTCTCAGGTATGAGCAATTTATCCCCCTGAGTAGCACAGGCTGAGTGCCACAGGTAAGGACCAGAGCAAGGCACAGTAAGGTAGTCAGGCTCAAACCTACTTGGGGGATAAGAGTGTGTAGGAATTACACCTTGTGGCAGATGCTTACCAAGAATGGCCAAGCCCAGGAATTGCCCTACCCCTTCATGCTATCCCAAGGGATTTGCTTGTGGACTTCCATCTAGTAGACCCCATGTACATGGAAGAAGCTTCTCCCATCCTAGAATTAGTTTTTTGGTGCCAGTGGATACAAATGGAACAATTACTGTTGCTGGTCATGCATCAGAGTTACTTAGGAGCTTATTGAACTTACAGATCCTGAGAATCAGAATCTTCATAGATGAGACCAAGGAAGCCTTCCTTTTCACAAGCCCCACATGTAGGTCTAATATCCACCAACTTGGTTGAGATTAGAGTTGGGGGCCACTGGGCCAGCATTATTTAAGCTAAACTCACTTTCTCCTGCTGGTCCAGCTGGGGTCTGGAGATAGCTCTAATAATGAAGTGTCTGATCATTTTCCTTTTATATGCAGATCATTGAGGTAAAAAGTCTACATGGAGCAGGAATGTGGTAGAGTTGAAGAAACGGTCCCACTAGTCATCATCAGTATCAAGATTATTGTTGCCAAATGCCATCTTTGATAAGGGTCCTTTGGTCCTGGAAATAAGGCCCTGAGCTGACATTGCCTGGAAAGACACAACCCAGGGTGCCACTGAAGAGTTTCCTCAGAAGAATCTGGGTTATGACATGAAATGGCATTATGAGACAAGAATCCACCAGTGCAAAAAATTCCAAGTGTCAGAGGCAGGCAGGAAGAAACAACAGCATGCATTATAATTAATTCATTGATCCATTATTTGCTCATCTGTCCACCCAACCATTGAAACATTATTCACTCATTCAAGGATTCAACCAACACAAGTCACTACAATTTGCTCTGTAGTAAGGTGCAAAGTTAAATAAACCCTGGTCTCTGCCTTCAGTGAATGGTCTTATGTAGGAATGTTGAGCAAATGTCAAGCATGCCATCCTGCATCTACCCTTGACCATGCAAATGTACATTCTTTCCTTGAAGGATCCAAAGGCAGCCTGAGGATCCTACAAAGCCAAGCAGTTGGGCAGCAATGGTTGGAGTTTTGAGACAAAGTGGAATTGACTCCCATACTTAGTTCAGAGGAAAGAAGAAGGGGGAATGAACATTATTGAGCATTGTACACATTATACATATTCTTTCACTTAATCCTCAAAATAATCTTTCGTAATTCATCTTATTATCCCTATTTAACTGGTATATAAAGTAAGATTTGAGAGAATATGTTATTTAGACAGGATTATTTATTTAGGCTGAAACTGGGTTGAACCCAGGTGTGTCTAGAACCAGGGTAGGAGTTCTCTTTATGAAACCAAGGTATACCCCATTATATGTCCAAAGCTGGCAAAACAGGGCTAGATAAATGTGACAGAAGGCTGCCATGCCAGGATGGCATGTGGGTGGGAGAGCCTGCACTGCTGTGTCTGTAATGAGAGCAGGGGTGGGAAGCTGCTCAGTGGATCTGTGGAGCCTCTTCCCTGCTGCCCCAGGTGCAGGAGCAGAAGCCTGTCTCCACACACTGCAGTATGGAATTGAGCAGATAATAGTTAAGGGTGAACTTTGGGCCACAAAAGGAGTTCAACTGAAGTGAAGTTAATGTATGGATAGAAGTAACTAGAAACATCAAATAGGAACATATGCAAATCACTTTCCTGTACAAATAATATATGGCCTAGTTTTTGAACTTTCTGGATTTTCTAAGCTGCTACTTTAAAGTATTGGCTAAGATGTACATGAAGGTTTAGGGTATAGATCCCCAGGAGTAGAGCAACGGTATTGGTGAAAAGGAGAGTCATCTCAATGGAAAGGTATAGAAAATCACAGCCTCTGCCAGGAGCTTCCATACAGGCATGTGCTGGGCTGGTGACAGATGGAGCACCCAGGAGCCTGGTGATATTTTTCACTTTCCATATGAATAATCTGGCAGTGAGGAGGCACAGCTGGTTTGGGATAGGTGGCAACTTTAATTTTTCTTCCTTTTACTCCAAGATTTAGAGTTTGCTGGAAAGTTAGAGGTGCCTTGTTTGAATGCGTTCTATAACCAGTGTACTATATAGTACCTACCAATTTTCCAAAAGCAAAAGAAATGGGAAGTTCATCATGTGAGTTCATTACTACTTTCCATTGTCACAGAAGTCTCATAGGTTTGGAAAATTTTCATCTTAAAAGAAAATGTAGACTGGTATTTTCATACAACTTTTTCCTTTGGCTAGAATCCAACTGGGCAAATAGTGGGTTTCCATTTTCCAAGAGTTTTAGATAGATTAGCTTACTGAATTTTCACAATGATCCTGTGTTTGGGATTTATTATTCCTTCCCCCCCCCCACCCCCACTCAAATAAGAAACTGAACAGACAGAAATCTGGAAGAATCAAATTAAGTCAGACTTCTTTGGAAAGAAATATTTTATCCAAGGCAGCTTTCAAGTTTGGGGGAAAAACGTGCTTTCTGGAGATAGAACAATTATTCGGTCTTTGTGAGTCCTGTTTAGACTCTTCCCCACTTGACTCCTCACACTTTCCATTTACAGGAAAGCTCCTTCACACTCTGGTCTTGGCTTAGCAGTCATGAAATCACTACACAGGCCTAGGCCTAAGAGGTGGCTGTTAGAACTTTAGGAGGCCGATATCCCCCCTAGTAGGCCAGATGCTTGGGGAAGGTGGCAGTGTGGTAGTAGTACAGAGACCATCATAGGAGTGTTGTATAAACAAGATGGGGGTAAAATGTTGTGGGGAGAGGTCTGGTGACCATGGAGTGGGAAAAGTTGGAGTGATAACAGAAGAGGTTCCCCTTCCTCTACCAAACATGTAGTATAAACCTTGCCCCATAATAGATGAATACGATAGATGAATCATCCCATAAGCTTGTAAGTGCATGGATGATAAATGAATGAATGAATGAATGAATCTATTTTTATTTTTCTATGTCACATCCTATCTTCCCTAATTACATTTCTTTTTATTTTCCCTATTTGATTTGGAGGAAAGTCAGAAGTGTGGGTTTGAGTTTTGGTATCTGTCTTGAAGCATCTTCAGAAAGACTTCCCTATAAATTGATCCCTTTAAAACCTGCTCCAACCGAGCTCAATTCTCCAGTTGTGTTTGAATGCCCAAGATACATAACTCTGTGGGGAAAAATTCCTTAACTTGAAACACATACACTGAGTTTTTTTTTCTTTTTTCTTCTTCTTGTCTTTACATGGTCAGAAAGTTAACATCCTAATCTCAAGAATTTCGGACCTACCATATACTAGCTTGAGTTTTGATATGCATTTCAGTGAGAACACAGATGTGTGAAGAGATATGAAAACATGCTAGACTCTGAATTTCCTGTAAGTAACTATGACACCTGCTGTTCTATTATTATTTAAGTGACGTTATTGTAACTAGGGTTAAAAATCCTTCTTTCAGACTTGCTTCTGCCAAGATAGAATAACAGGGATTGAATTTATCTTCCTTCTTGAAACATCTTTTAAAAATACAAGGAAAATATATGGAACAATTACTTTCAAGACAATGGGCAATAAGGCATTGAAGGACAGTGATTCCAGAGAAATGGGATGGGGGGAATGCAATCAATGCAAGCCCTAAGGTTATCCCAGATTGTGCCTGGAGAAAGTGTTTAGACCACAATGCAGGAACAGGAAAACAAAAACAATCTGGTGGCCTCCCTGATTGATTAAACAGAACTAAGAGTCAAGAGTAGGTAAGGCAGCTTGAGTTCACAGGGCGATGCACCAAAGAAGATACACATAAAGGGAAGTATACAGATCTTCCAAAGCTAGCTTCTAGTTTTCAGTGAATAATGATCAGTGAATGCATGCATTTGAGGAAACTAACCAAGACCTGGGGAAGAACCATTGAAAAGATCAGGGGGGAGGGCGCCTGAAGTTTAAACAGTGTCCAATATAGTGTTTGTTCCCAAGAATCAGGGTACAAAAATCTTGAGATTAATGGGGTATGAGTGAGAGTACTAAGAAGGTTCTTGTCTCAATAGTGATAAAAACTAGGTGCAGACAACACTCTGTGGGAGCTAAAAACAAGTCATAGAATAATCAACCAACTTAACTGTGCCCCAGAGTGGGGGGAGGGTTTAGAGTAGGCAGAACAGAAAACCTGGAATTTCACCCCCACCTAAGCAGGACCCAGGTAGTACCACCTTTCCTCATTGGTATGGCATTAGAAGATGGCTAATGGATTTAAATAAGCTCCAGAGTTTCATATTATACTATCCAAAGTCTGCAGGATACAAACAGAAATCACTTGTAATCTCAAGAACCAGGAAAATCTCAACTTGAGTGATAAAAGACAATCAATAGATGCAAACACCAAGATGACACAGATGCTGACATTGTCTGACAAAAATTTTAAAGCAGTCATAAAAATTCTTTAGCAAACAATTATGAACATGCTGGAAACAAATGAAACAGAAGTCTCAGAAAAGATAAAAGAAGATATAAAGGAGAACAAAATGGAAATTTTAGAATTTAAAAACAAATAGTCATAACAAAAGTCTTACTAAGTGAGTTCAACAGGAGAATGGAGATGACACAAAAAAATCAGGGAATTTGAAGATAGAAAAGCAGAAATTATAATCTGAATAAAAGAAGGAAAATAGGCTTAAAAGTTAGCAGAAGCTCGAATACCTGTGAGATTATAACGAAAGATCTAATTTTGTACCATTAGTTCCACAGAAGGAGGAAGGAGAGGGGAAAGAAAGTGTGGAGCTAAAAAAAAAAAAAAATACAAAGAAATAATAGTTGCAAAATTTCCAAATTTGTTGAAAATTTTAGTCTACTTACTCAAAAAGATAAGTAAAATGAAAACAGTATAAAACCAAAGAAATCCATGTGAAGAAACATCTAATCAAATGTCTGAAAACTAAACATATTCACACACACACACACAAGCATTTAAGCAGCAAGAGAGAAAAAATTGAAGAGCACTAGGTTTCTCATCAGAAAACCATGGAGGCCAGAAGAAGGTGGCACATATTTTTTTTTTCAAGTGCTGAAAGAAAAAATGGTCAATCCAGAATTATTTTGAATTTCTGAAATCCCCTTCAAGAATAAAGAGAAAATCAAGAAATTCAAAAACATAAAAACAAAATTAATCAATTATACAAAAAGTTGATATGTTTGGAAAATGAATAAAACTGAAAAATCTCTAACCAGAGTGTGTCTGTATGTGTGTGAGAGGGTGGGGAGAGAGGGAGAAAGATGGGCAAGAGGAACAGAGAACACACATATTACCAAATTACCAGTATCAGGAATGACACAGGGGGTATCGTAACAAACACTGCAGCCATTAAGAGGATAATGAGAAAATACTATTAAAAATTCTTCACACCTATATAAAAATGTAGGAAAATAAGTCAATTTGTCAAAAAGCACAAATTACCAGAACATACATAGTATGAAAGAGATAACGGATAATGTGAATAGTCCTATCACTTTAAGAAAGTTGAATTTATAATTTAGTTATTTTTTTATTTTTTTAATTTTTAATATAAGTTGTTTTTTGGTTTGTTTGTGTGTTTTTTTGTTGTGTTTTGTTTTGTTTTGGTTTTTATTTACATTCCAGTTAATCTACAATGTGATACTAAATTCAGGTGTACAATATAGTGAGTCAACAATTCCATACATCACCTTGTGCTCATCACCACAGCAGCACTCCTTAATCCCCATCACATATTTAACCCATCCCCCCACCCGCCTCCCCTCTGGTAACCATCAGTTTGTTTTCTATAGTTAAGAGTCTTCTGTGAATTGCCACTCTCTCTCTCTCTTTTTCTCTTTTCATTTTGTCTTAAATTCCACATGAGTAAGATCATATGGTATTTGTCTTTCTCTGACTGACTTATTTCACTTAGCATTATACTCTCTAGCTCCATCTATGTTTTTTCAAGCAGCAAGCTTTCATTCTTCTTTATGGCTGAGTAATATTCCATTATATATATATATATATATATATATATATATATATATATATATATATATATATATCCTTTATCCATTCATCAGTCTGTGGACATTTGGTCTCTTTCCATAATTTGGCTATTGTAGGTAATGATGCTATAAACATTGGGGTGAATGTATCCCCTCAAATTAGTCTTTCTGTATTCTTTGGGTAAATACATAGTAATGCAATGCTGGGCCATAGCATAGCTCTAGTTTTAACTTTTTGAGGAAACTCCATACTGTTTTGCAGAGTGGCTGCACCAGTTTGTATTCCCACCAACAGTGCAAGAGGGTTCCCTTTTCTCCATATCCTCACCAACACCTGTTGTTTCCTGTGTTCTTGATTTTAGCTGTTCTGACAGATATGAGGTGATATTTCATTGTAGTTTTGATTTGCATTTCCCTAATGATAATTGCTGTTGAGTATGCTTTCATGTGTCTGTTGGTCATCTACTTGTCTTCTTTGGAGAAATGTTTATTCATGTCTTTGCCCATTTTAATTGGATTATTCATTCCCTGGGTGTTGCATTTTATAAGTTCTTTTTATATTTTAGATACTAACACTTCACCAGATAAGTCATTTGCAAATATCTTCTCCCATTCCATAAGTTGCCTTTTAGTTTTGTCAATTGTTTCCTTCACTCTGCTGAAGATTTTATTTTGATGACATCCCAATAATTCACTTTCGCTTTTGTTTCCCTTGCCTTAGGAGACATAACTAGAAAGAAGTTGCAGGGCGCCTGGGTGGCTCTATCAGGTAAGCATCTGCCTTCAGCTCAGTTCATGATGTCAGGTCCTGGGATCAAGCCCTGTGTTGGGCTCCCTGTTCAGTGGGGAGTCTCCTCCCTCTACCTCTGCCCCTCCCCTTCTCATGCTTTCTCACTCTTGCTCTCTCTCTCTCCTCTCAAATAAATAAATAAAAGTAAAGAAAAAAATTGCTATGGCCAAAGTCAAAGAGATTACTGCCTGTGTTCTCTTCCAGAATTTTTAACATTTCATGTCTCACATTTAGACATTTCAGGTCTCACAATGTCTAATATATTTTGATTTTTAATTTTTTATTATAATTTTTATTTAAATTTAGTTTAGTTAACATATACTATATTTTTCTTTTCAGGGGTAGAATTTAGTGATTCATCAGTTGCATATAACACCCAGTGCTCATTTCATCAAGTACCGTCCTTAATGCCCATCACCTAATTATCCCATCTCCCCACCCACCTCCCCTCCAGCAACCCTTGGTTTGTTTCCTATAGTTAAGAGTCTCATGGTTTGCCTCCCTGTTTTCATCTTATTTTACTTTTCCTTCACTTCCCCTATGTTCATCTGTTTTGTTTCTTAAATTCCACATGAGTGAAATCATATGGTATTTGTCTTTCTCTAACTGACTTATTTCACTTACCCTAATACCCTGTAGTTCCATCCATGTTATTACAAATGGAAAGATTTCATTATTTTTTGATGACCGAGTAATAGTCCATTGTGTGTGTGTGTGTGTGTGTGTGTGTGTGTATCTTCTTTATCCATTCATCTGTTTAGTGTAAGGTATAAGAATGTGGTCCAGTTTCATTCTTTTGCAGGTAGCTGTCCAGTTTTCCCAACACAATTTGTTAAAGAGACTCTTCTCTTCCCAGTGGATATTCTTATTTGACCATATAGTTATGGGTTCATTTCTGGGTTTTCTATTCTGTCCTATTCGTCTGTCTATTTTTGTGCCAATCCTATACTGTTTTGATTATTATACTTTGTTATATAAATTAAAGTCCAGAATTCTGATGCCTCCAGCTCTGCTTTGTTTTTATTCAATGTTACTTTGGTTATTCAGGGTCTTATCTGATTCCACAAAAATTTTAGGATGGTTTGTTTTAGCTACATGAAAAATATTGTTGGTATTTTGATAGGGATTGCATTAAATGTGTAGATTGCTTTGGGGAATATAAATATTTTAACAATATTTTTTCTTCCAACCCACGAAGATGGAATATCTTTCTATTTCTTTGTGTCAACTTAAATTTCTTAAGTTTTTTTTAGTTTTCAGAGTAAAGGTGCTTCACCTCTTTGATTAGGTATTGCTATGACTCTTATTATTTTTGATGTAATAGTAAATGGGATTGTTTTCTTAATTCATCTTTCTGTTGCTTCATTTTTGGTGTCTAGAAATGCAATAGATTTCTGTACCTTGATTTTTTTTTAATCTTGTGACTTTACTAAATTTGTTTATCTGCAAAGAGTGAAAGTTTGGCTTCTTCCTTTCCAATTTGGATTCCTTTTATTTCTTTTTGTTCTCTGATTGCTGAAGCTAGGACCTCCATACTATCTTGAATAAAACTGATAAGAGTGGACATACCTGTCTTGTTACTGACCTTACAGGGAAAGCTCTCAGTTTTTCTCCATTTAGGATGATATTAGCTGTGGGTTTTTCATATATGGCCTTTATTCTGTTGGGAATTCATATTCATGTTCTTTTTAAACCTATTTTGTTAAGAGCTTTTGTCATGAATGGATGTTGTGCCTTTTCAAATGTTTTTTCTATGTCTATTGAAATGATCATATGGTGCCTATCTTTCTTTTGTTGATGTGATGTATCATGCAGATTGATTTAGGAATTTTGAATCACCCTTGCAACCAAGAAATAAATTCCACTTGATCCTGGTGAATGATTTTTTCGAGTATTGTTGAATTTGGGTGACTAATATTTTTTGAGGATTTTTGTATCTATGTTCATCAGGGATAATGGCCTGTAGTTCTCTTTTTTAGTGGTGTCTTTATCTAATTTTGGTATCAGGGTAATGCTGGCTTTAGAATGAATTTAGAAGTTTTCCTTCCTTTTATATTTTTTGGAATAGTTTGAGTAGAATAGGTATTAACTCTAATAGTTTAGTAGAACTCACCTGTGAAGCCATCTAGTCCTGGACTGTTGTTATTGGGAGTATTATTATTATTGCTATTACTATTATTACTGATTCAATTTGTTTGCTGATTATCAGTCTGTTCAAGTTTCCTATTTCTTCCTGTTTCAGTTTGGTAATTGATATGTTTATAGGAATTTATCCATTATTCCTAGGTTGTCCAATTTGTTGACATATAGTTTTTCATAATATTCTCTTATGATGGTTTTTATTTCTGTGGCGTTGGTTGTTATTTCTCCCCTTTTATTTGTGATTTTATTTATTTGAATCCTTTCCCTTTTTTTTCCTTTCTTGATAAGTCTGACCAGAGGTCTATCAATTTTATTGATTTTTTTCAAAAGAACAGTTCCTGGTTTCATTGATCTCTTCTATTGTGTGTGTGTATGTGGTTGGGGGAAGAGTTGTTTTGTTGTTTTGTTTTTTGTTTTTTTGTTTTGTTTTGTTTTTAGTTTCTATATCATTTATTTCAACTCAATCTTTATGGTTTCCTTCCTTCTGCTGGTTTGTTGCTCTTTTTCTAGCTCCTTCAGGTATATGGTTACGTTGTTTGAGATTTTTCTTGCTTCTTGAAGTAGGCCTGTATTGGTATAAGCTTCCCATTTAGAACTGCTTTTCCTGCATCCCAAAGGTTATGGACTGTTGTGCTTTCATTTTAATTTGTCTCCATGTACGTTTTTAATTTATTTTTTTATTTCCTTGTTCACCCACTCATTGTTTAGTAGCATGCTATTTAGCCTCCATATATCTGTGGTCTTTACAGATTTTTTTTCTCGTGGTTGATTTATAGTTTCATAGCAATGTGGTCAGGAAAGATGAATGGTATGATTTCAATCTTGAAATTGTTGAGGGCTTTTGTGTGTGTTTGTGGGCTGATACATGATCTATTCTGGAGAGTGTCCACGTACACTTGGGAAAAAAATTATGTTCTCTACTCTTTTAGGATGGAATGTTCTGAATGTATCTGTTAAATCCATCTGTTACAAAGCCATTGTTTTCTTTTGATGTTCTGTTTAGATGACCTGTCCATTGATGTAAGTGTGGTGTTAAAGTCCCTTACTATTATTGTATTATTATCAGTTTCTTTAAATTTGTTATTAACTATTTTATATATTTGGGTGCTCCTATGTTTGGTGCATAAATATTTAAAATTCTTATATCTTCTTTTTGGATTGACCCTTTTATTATTATATAGTGTCTTTCTTAACCTCTTCTTACAGTATTTGTTTTAAAGTCATTTTGTCTGGTATAAATATTGCTACTCTGCCTTTCTTTTGATCCATTTGCATAATAGATGTTTCTCCATCCCTCACTTTCAATCTGTAGGTGTCTTGGGGTCTGAAATAAGTCTTTTGTTGGCAACATATAGATGGGTATTGCTTTTTATACATTCAGTCACCCAGTATATTTTGATTGGGGCTTTCAGTCCATTTACATTCAAACTAATTATTGGTAGATATGTACTCATTGCCATTTTATAACTTGTTTTGTGTCTGTTTCTGAAGATATTCTCTGATTCTTTCTTGCCATTCTCCCATGATTTGCTGATTTTCTTTAGTTATATATTTGGATTACTTTTCTTTATACTTTGCATGTTTATTAGTGGTTTTTGATATATGTTTGCCATTAGGTTTGTGTATAACCTCTTCTGTATATAACAGTCTATATTACATTGATGGTTGTTTAAGTTTAAACCCATTATTTTCTCCTTTCCTCCCCAAGTTTTAGGTGTATGTTATTATACTTTGTATCCTTTTTTGTGATTTCCTAAACTTATTTTTTACAGAAATATTCATTTTTACTGCTTTTATGTTTCCTACCTTTATTCTGTCACTTTTGGTCTCTCTTTCCACTCAGAGTCCCCTTACTATTTCTTGCAGGGCTGATTTAGTAGTCACAAACTCCTTTAGTTTTTGTTTGGGAAACTCTTTATCTCTCCTTCTATTCTGAGTGATAGCCTTGCTGCATAGAGGATTCTTGGCTGCAGATGTTTCCTTTTCCACACTTGGAATATAACATGCTACTTTCTTCTGGTTTGTAAAGTTTCCATTGAAAAAATCTGCTAGCCTAATATGTGTTCCTTTGTATGTTACTGAGTTCTTTGTCTTGCTGCTTTTAATTTTCTTTCTTTATCAATATATTTTTACAATATGTCTTGGTCTGGGTCTGTTTTTGTTGATTTTGCAGGAAGTTCTCTGTGCCTCCTGGATATGAAAATCCATTTCCTTCCCCACATTAGGAAAGTTTTCAGCTATTATTCCTTCAAATAAATTTTCTGCCCTCTTTTCTCTCTTCTATTTCTGGGACTCCTATAATATGAATGTTCTTATGTTTTATGGAGTCACTGACATCCCAAATCTATTCTCTTTTTGTATAATTATTTTCTCTCTCTTTTGTTCTGCTTGACTACTTTCCATCACTCTGTCTTCTAAGTCACTAATTCACTCCTCTGCTTCTTCCATCCTGCTATTCATTTCATCCAGCATGTTTCTCATTTCATTTATTGAGCCCTTACTATCTTATTCCTTATCTCTGTGTTAATGGTCTCACTCATGTTTTCACTCTTTTCTCAAGCCCAGTGAGTATCCTTATGATCATTGCTTTAAAATCTCTGTCAGGAATGTTATTTATATCTGTTTTCCTTGGATCTCTGGCTATGGCCTTGTCTTCTTCTTCCATTTGGGATACATTTCTCTGTCTCCTAATTTTTCTACCTCTCTGTGTCTGTTTCCATGTTCTAAGAAAGTCAGGTGTGTTTTTTCTCTTGAAGTAGTTTGTTTATGAAGAAGAGGTCCTAGAGTGCCTTGCACTGCAGGGCCCCCGTTCACCAGAACATGGAACTTCAGTAGAGTATCCTCTGTGTGTTGCTTATGCCATGCTGGTATATCTATGTCACTCTTCCTTTCAGTGCAGTTATCTGCACTGACTCTCTGCCTGTTGTGGGCTGTGCTTGCTCTCTGAGGTTTTAGTGGAACCCAGGCAGGTCAGTTCTGAGGGACCATGCCCACATGGGAAAATGGGAACCAGATGGTGGTGTTAGTAAAACTTACATTGGTTCCCTAGTCTTATGCTGGATCCCCTAAAGTGCTGTGGTGACTGGGTGTTACACACCAGGGTGACAAGGACCCAAAGCAGGGTATGGTGCTTGAGAATGCCTGGGAGAGGCATGGCTGGGTGGAATGTGTGGTAGCAACTTTTTACCTGGTGACTCGTCAGGGCATGCATGCAGCTTTAACAAAATTTGCCCTGAGTCCTAGGCCAAAGCCACCAGTGTCTGTGCAGTCTCACCTCCCATAGGTGGTTCTGTGTTTACGCCAGGGATGGGGGAAGAAAATGCAACCTGCAAGCTCCTTCATTTTTGGAGAAGTCCCCCAACATTGTCTGAAATTAGTATAAGCAGATGTGTCTCCCGTTTGGCCCTGGTGTTGTGTAAACTTCCATTTTTTTAAAAGATCTTATTTATTTATATGACAGAGAGACAGCCAGCAAGAGACGGAACACAATCAGGGGGAGTTGGAGAGGAAGAAGCAGGCTCCCAGTGGAGGAGCCTGATGTAGGGCTTGATCCCAGAACGCCGGGATCACGCCCTGAGCCAAACGCAGACGCTTAACGACTACGCTACCCAGGCACCCCTAAACTTCCATTTTTATATTGCATTTCCACACAGCCTGTTCTCTCTTTAAAGGTGGACACCCAACTATCACCCTCCTGCCTTGCCCACTGCTGAGTCATCTGGCTTTTAAAGCTCCAGACTCCAAGTCCTACTGTTTTAAAAACTCATAGAATTCAGCCCCTTTGGTTTTTTTTTATTTTAATATTTTTTTATTATATTATGTTAGTCACCATACAGTACACCCCTGGTTTCTGATGTAAAGTTCGATGATTCATTAGTTGCATATAACACCCACTACACCATGCAATACGTGCCCTCCTTACTACCCATCACCAGTCTATC
This sequence comes from Ursus arctos, assembly GCF_023065955.2. Classification (NCBI taxonomy): domain Eukaryota; kingdom Metazoa; phylum Chordata; class Mammalia; order Carnivora; family Ursidae; genus Ursus; species Ursus arctos. Next base: position 2,937,592 of record NW_026622763.1, on the reverse strand, counting down.
CCATTCCCCCACCCCTCTCCCCTCTGAAGCCCTCAGTTTGTTTCTCAGAGTCCATAGTCTGTCATGCTTCATTCCTCCTTCTGGTTACCCCCCTTTCTTAATCCCTTTCTTCCCCTACCGATCTTCCTAGTTCTTATGTTCCATAGATGAGAGAAATCATATGATAATTGTCTTTCTCTGGTTGACTTATTTCACTTAGCATTATCTCCTCCAGTGCCATCCATGTTGCAGGAAATGTTGAAAACTCATTCTTTCTGATAGCTGAGTAATATTCCATTGTATATATGGACCACAACTTCCTAATCCAGTCATCTGTTGAAGGGCATCTTGGTTCCTTCTGCAATTTAGCTATTGTGGACAATGCTGCTATGAACATAGGGGTGCATATGGCCCTTCTCTTCAATATGTCTGTATCTTTGGGGTAAATATCCAGTAGTGCAATGGCTGGATCATAGGGTAGCTCAATTTTTAACTTTTTAAGGGACTTCCACACTGTTTTCCAGAGTGGCTGTACCAACTTGCATTCCCACAAACAATGTAGGAGGGATCCCCTTTCTCCACATCCTCTCCAGCAATTGTTGTTTCTTGTCTGGTCTATTTTTGCCATTCTAACTGGTGTAAGATGGTATCTTAGTGTGGTTTTGATTTGAATTTCCTTGATGGCTAATGATTTTGAACATTTTTTCATGTGTCTGTTAGCTATTTGTATCTCTTCATTGGAAAAGTGTCTGTTCATATCTTGTGCCCATTTTATGATTTGTTTATTTGTTTCTCGCGTATTGAGTTTGAGAAGTTCTTTGTAGATCTTGGATACCAGTCTTTTATCTGTAGCATCATTTGCAAATATATTCTCCCATTTTTTGGGCTGCCTCCTAGTTTTTGGACTGTTTCCTTAGCTGTGTAGAAGCTTTTTATCTTAATGAAGTTCCACAAGTTCATTTTATCTTTTGTTTCTCTTGCCTTTGGAGATGTGTCATGAAAAAGGTTGCTTTGGCCGATGTCGTAGAGGTTGCTGCCTATGTTCTCCTCTAGGATTTTGATGGATTCCTGTCTCACCTCGAGGTTTTTCATCCATTTGGAGCTTATCTTTGTGTATGGTGTGAGAGAGTGGTCAAGTTTCATTCTTTTGCCTGTAGCTATCCAATTTTCCCAGCACCATTTATTGAAGAGACTGTCTTTTTTCCACTGCATCTTTTTTCCTGCTTTATCAAAGATTAGTTGCCCAAAGAGCCGAGGGTCCATTTCTGGTTTCTCTATCCGGTTCCATTGGTCTATGTGTCTGTTTTTGTGCCAGTACCATGCTGTCTTCGTGATCACAGCTTTGTAGTACAGCTCGAAATCTGGCATTGTGATGCCCCCAGTTTTGTTTTTCCTTTTCAACAGTTCCTTGGAGATTCGGGGCCTTTTCTGGTTCCATACAAATTTAAGGACTATTTGTTCCAGTTCTTTGAAAAATGTCATCGGTATTTTGATTGGGATAGCATTGAAAGTGTAGATTGCTCTGGGTAGCATGGACATTTTAACTATATTAATTTTTCCGATCCATGAACATGGAATATTTTTCCATCTTTTTGGTTTTTAAAGGCAAATGTTATGGGTATTAGTCTTCCCTGTGTGAGCTCCCTGGTGTGCAAGTCGGCTTTTCTGCCCTATTTACATACACAGCTCCTTCCCTCCTGCAGACAGCCTCCCTTCACCTTTCTGACCTTTTTAACCTATCAGATGCAAACTCTTCTCTATATTTACTTGTGGATTTTGTTCTACCAGTCTTTGGATCACTTTCCAGTTTATTGAGTTGGATGTGAAGGATATCAGGTTGTAAATGTGGAATGAGGTGAGATCAGGGTTTTCCACTCTGCCATCTACCCAAACTCCCTAGACATTTTCCTCAACACCTATTCTGATAAAAAATAAACCACAGAAAAATAGGAATTGAGGGAAACATCCTCAACTTGATAATGCACAACTACAAAAGACCTTCAGCTAACATCATTCTAAGTGGCAAAAGACTGAATGGTTTTCCGTAAGACTGGAAAGAAGGTAAGGATCTCTGCATTCACCACTACTATTCATCCAAGTATTAGAAGTCCCAGACAGCAAAATAAAGAAGACAAGGGGATAAAACACAGAGATCATAATGGAGGATATAAAACTGTCCTTCTCTGTATATGACATAATAGTCTATGTAGGATATCTTCAGGAATCTAAAAAAAAAATAAATAAAGAAAGAAAGAAAGAAAGAAAGAAAGAAAAGAAAAGAAAGGAAAGGAAACCTCATAAATGAGTTTATGAAAGTCACAAGATATGTAATTTATTTAAAAAATTAATTTCTGTTCACTAGCAATGAATGTATGGAAATGAAATTTAAAAATACAGTAACATTTAAAATCACTAATAAAATGGTGGAGTTAAGATGGCGGAGGAGTAGGGGGTCCGCTTTTTCAGCTGGTCCCCTGAGTTGAGCTGGATAGGTACCAGAGCATCCTGAACATCCACGGAATCAGCCTGAGACACAGGAAGATACATCTGGATCTCTACAAATGAAAATCTCCAGCGATGAGTATTGAGGTACGAAGCAGGGAGCCGTGAAGCAGCACATGGAAGGGGGAGGGAGCCGCCGTGTTCTGGTGCTGGGAAGCAGTAGCCACCTGCACTGGGAAGCGGGCAGACTCGAGGACCGGCACCCATGAGAGAGCAGACTGAGACTGTGAGCCTGGGAACGCACGCAACCAGTCTGAAAACTGGAGCTCCGGAGCTCAGGAGTGCACATGAACAACACTGAAACGGAGCTCTGGAGTGTGCAGGGGTGGCTGGTGGTGTTAGAAACACAAAGGACAGAGACGTGCTGGGCCTGGAAGTGAGGGCTGGGACACCAGCTATGGGGCGCACATCCAGAGACACTGCAGGGTTGAGCAGAACCAACAGAAACAGAGTTAAAGTGGCCAGAACATCAGTGGAGAGTGGTCTGCAATCCCTCTGTTCTGAGACAGAGGATGGGATTCAGCTACTGCTGCTCTGACTCTCAGAAGAGGCACAGCAAACTGCCAGGGAAAGCCGCTAGAGAACAAAAGCCTGGAAATACCGGCTCAGTGTACCCATCCCCATCCCCCCTCGCAGGGGACAGGAAGACTCTACCCAAACACGGTTGCCTGAGTATCGGTGCGGCAGGCCCCTCCCCCAGAAGGCAGGCTGAAAAATCAAGAAGCCCACATCCCTAAGGTCCCTATAAAACAAGTGCGCACTGCCTGGGTCCTGGTCAATATTGTGGGCTCTGGACAACCCCACAACCTCTCCTCATCAGAATGATGAGAAGGAGAAATCCCCCCCAGCAAAGAAAAGACAATGAGTCTGTGGCCTCTGCCACAGAACTCATGGATATGGATATACCCAAATTATCAGAACTGGAGTTCAGAAACAATGGTCAAGAAGATGTGTAGACTTGAAAAAAGTATTAACAAAAATGTTAATGAGAATATAGAATCTCTAAGGGCAGAAATGAGAGTGAGTCTGACAGAAATTAAAAATGCTGTGAATCGAATGCAGTCAAAACTAGATGCTCTGTCAGCCAGGGTGAGAGAGGCAGAAGAACGTATCAGCGAATTGGAGGATGGGATAGTAGAAGAGAAAGCTAAAATAGAAACTTGGCTCAAAAAATCCAATCCCAAGAATGTAGGTTACAGAAGATTACTGACTCAATGAAACATTCGAATGTCAGAATCATCGTCATCCCTGAGGGGGTGGAGAAAAACAGAGGTCTAGAAGAGATATTTGAACAAATTGTAGCTGAAAACTTCCCTAATCTAGCAAAGGAAACAAGCATTCATGTCCAAGAGGCAGAGAAGACCCTCCCAAGCTCAACCAGGACAAACCTACGCCACATCACGTCATAGTGCAATTCGCAAATAACAGATCCAAGGATACAGTATTGAAAGCATCCAGGGCAAAGAAATTTTTCACGTACCAAGACAAAGGTATCAGAATTACGTCAGACCTGTCTACACAGACCTGGAATTAGAGAAAGTGTTGGAGGAGCATTTTTAAAGCTCTTTCAGAGAAAAACATGCAGCCAAGGATCCTTTATCCAGCAAGGCTATCATTCAGAATTGATGGAGAGATAAAGACGTTCCAGAATCGCCATTCATTGACCAATTTCGTAACCATGAAACCAGCCCTACAGGAGATATTAAGGGGGGTTCTATAAAAGGAAAAAGGCCCCAAGAGTGATACAGAACAGAAAGTCACAATCTATAGAAAAAAAGACTTTACAGGCAACATGGAATCATTAAAATAATATCTCTCAATATTCAGTCTCAATGTAAGTGGCCTAATGCTCCCATAATGCCACAGGGTTGCAGATTGGATAAAAAGACATCACCCATCCATTTGCTGTCTACAAGAGACTCATTTTGAACCTAAAGATACATCCAGACTGAAAGTAAAGGCATGGAATACCATCTTTCATGCCAATGGACCCCAAAAGAAAGATGGGGTACCAATTCTCATATCAGACAGATTGGATTTTAAACTAAAGACTATAGTTAGAGATACAGAAGGACACTATATTATTCTTAAAGGATGTATCCAACAAGTGGATATGACAATTATAAATATCTATGCCGCCAACAGGGGAACAGCAAGATACACAAGCCAACTCTTAATCAGAATAAAGAGACATATAGATAAAAATACGTTAATAGTAGGGGACCTCAACACTCCACTATCAGCAATAGATAGATCACCTAAGCAGAAAATCAACAAAGAAACAAGAGCTTTGAATGCCATACTTGACGAGTTAGACCTCATAGATATATATAGAACACTACACCCCAGAACCAAAGAATACTCATTCTATTCTAAGGCCCATGGAACATTTTCAAGAATAGACCATGTTCTGGATCACAAAACAGGTCTCAACCGATACCAAAAGACTGAAATTATTCCCTGCATATTCTGAGAGCACAATGCTTTGAAATGGGAACTCAACCACAAGGAAAAATTTGGAAGAAACTCAAACACTTGGAGACTAAGAACCATACTGCTCAAGAATGATTGGGTAAACCAGGAAATCAAAAATAAGTTTTAAAAATTTATGGAGATCCACGAGAATGAAAACACCACGGTCCAAAACCTATGGGACACTGCAAAGGCAGTCCTAAGGGAAAATACATAGCCATCCAAGCCTCACTCAAAAGAATAGAAAAATCTAAACTGCAGTTTTTATATTCTCACCTCAAGAAGCTGGAACAGCAACAAAGGAAAAGACCTAAGCACGAGAAAGCATCAAGATCAAGATTAGAGCAGTTGATCAAGATTAGAGCAGAGATGAATGAATTAGAAACCAGGAGCACAGTAGAGCAGATCAACAGAACTAGAAGCTGGTTTTTTGAAGGAATAAATAAAATTGACAAACTGGCAAGACTTATTCAAAAGAATAGAGAAAGGACCCAAATTAATAAAATTATGAATGAAAAGGGAGAGGTCACAACCAACACCAATGAAATTGGAAGGATTATTAGAAACTTTTATCAACAGCTTTATGCCAATAAATTAAGCAATCTGGAAGAGATGGAGGCCTTCCTTGAAACCTATAAACTATCAAGACTGAAACAGGAAGAAATTGATTTTTTAAACAGGCCTATTAATTATGAGAAGATTGAAGCAATGATTAAAAAGCTTCCAAAAAACAAAACACCAAGGCCTGATGGTTTTCCCAGGGAATTCTACCAAACATTCAAGGAAGAAATAATACCTATTCTCCTAAAGCTATTTCAAAAAATAGAAACAGAAGGAAAGCTACGAAACTCATTCTATGAGGCCAATATTACCTTGATCCCCAAACCAGGCAAAGACCCCTTCAAAAATGAGAATTACAGACCGATTTCCCTAATGAATATGGACGCCAAAATTCTCAACAAGATCCTTGCTAACAGAATCCAACAGAACATTAAAAGGATTATCCATCATGACCAAGTGGGATTCATCCCTGGAATGCAAGTGTGGTTCAACATTCGCAAATCTATCAGTGGCATAGATTTTATCAACAAGGAAAAACCAAAAAATCATATGATCCTCTCAATAGATGCAGAAAAAGCATTTCACAAAATACAGCATCGTTTCTTGATTAAAACCCTTCAGAGTGTAGGGATACAGGGTACATTCCTCAATCTCATAAAAACCATCTATGAAAAGACTACAGCAAATATCATTCTCAATGTGGAAAAGCTGGAAGCCTTTCCCTTAAGATCAGGAACACGACAAGGATGGCCACTCTCGCCATTATTATTCAAAATAGTACTAGAAGTCCTTGCAACAGCAATCACACACAAAAAGGGATAAAAGTTATCCAAATTGGCAAAGAAGAAGTCAAACTGTCTCTCTTCGCAGATGACATGATACTCTATATGGAAAACCCAAAAGAATCCACTCCCAAACTATTAGAAGTTATAGAGCAATTCAGTAATGTGGCGGGTTACAAAATCAATGCTCAGAACTCAGTTGCATTTCTATACACAAATCATGAGACTGAAGAAAGAGAAATTGGGTAATCCATCCCACTTACAATAGCACCAACAATCATACGTTACCTTGGAATTAACTTAACCAGAGACGTAAAGGACCTATATTCTAGAAACTACAAATCACTCTTGAAAGACATTGAAGACACAGAAAGATGGAAAAATATTCCATGCTTATGGATGGGAAGAATTAACATAGTTAAAATGTCCATGCTACCCAGAGCAATCTACACTTTCAATGCTATCCCAATCAAAATACCGATAACATTTTTCAGTGAAGTGGAACAAATAGTCCTTAAATTTGTATGGAACCAGAAAAGGCCCCAAATCTCCAAGGAACTGTTGAAAAGGAAAAACAAAGCTGGGGGCATCCCGTTGCCAGATTTCAAGCTGTACTACAAAGCTGTGTTCACAAAGACAGCATGGTACTGGCCCAAAAACAGAGACATAGACCAATGGAACAGAATAGAGAGCCCAGAAATGAACTCTTGGCTCTTTGGGCAACTAATCTTTGATAAAGCAGGAAAAAACATGCAGTGGAGAAAAGACAGTCTCTTCAATAAATGGTGCTGAGAAAATTGGACAGCTACATGTAAAAGAATGAAACTTGACCACCCTCTCACGCCATACACAAAGATAAGCTCCAAATGGATGAAAAACCTCGAGGTGAGACAGGAATCCATCAAAATCCTAGAGGAAAACATAGGCAGCAACCTCTATGTCATCGGCCAAAGCAACCTTTTTCATGACATGTCCTCAAAGGCAAGAGAAACAAAAGATAAAATGAACTTGTGGGACTTCATTAAGATAAAAAGCTTCTGCCCAGCCAAGGAAGCAGTCAAAAATTCTAAGAGGCAGCCCACGGAATGGGAGAAGATATTTGCAAATGATACTACAGATAAAAGACTGGTATCCAAGATCTACAAAGAACTTCTCAAACTCAATACGCAAGAAACAAATAAACAAATCATAAAATGGGCACAAGATATGAACAGACACTTTTCCAATTAAGACATACAAATTACTAACAGATACATGAAAAAAACGTTAAAAATCATTAGCTATCAGGGAAATTCAAATCAAAACCACACTAAGATACCACCTTACACCAGTGAGAATGGCAAAAATTGACAAGGCAAGAAACAACAATTGTTGGAGAGGATGTGGAGAAAGGGGATCCCTCCTACATTGCTGGTGAGAATGCAAGTTGGTACAGCCACTTTGGAAAACAGTTTGGAAGTCCCTTAAAAATTTGAAAATTGAGCTACCCTATGACCCAGCCATTGCACTACTGGGTATTTACCCCAAAGATACAGACATAGTGAAGTGAACGGCCATATGCACCCCAATGTTCATAGCAGCATTGTCCACAATATCTAAATCATGGAAGAAGCCAAGATGCCCTTCAACAGATGACTGGATTAAGAAGGTGTGGTCCATATATACAACTGTATATTTTTCAGCCATCAAAAGGAATTTCTCAACATTTGGTGCAACATGGATGGCACTGGAAGAGATAATGCTAAGTGAAATAAATCAACCAGAGAAAGACAATTATCATACGATTTCTCTCATCTATGGAACATAAGAACTAGGAAGATTGGTAGGAAAAGAAAGGGTAAAGAAAGGGGGGTAATCAGAAAGGGGAATGAAGCATGACAGACTATGGACTCTGAGAAACAAACTGAGGGCTACAGAGGGGGCAGGGGTGGGGGAATGGAAATGGGGGATGGTGGGTCGAAAGGAGGGCATATATTGCATGGTGCAGTGGGTGTTATACGCAACTAATGAATCATCGAACTTTACGTAAAAAAATCATATTTGCCTCTAAAAAATCACTAATGAAGTGAAGTAGATATAAATCTAACAAATATTTACAGGATTTATATATTAAATCTATATATAATCTAAGAGGAACTATGTAAGTGGAAAGATACATTATTTTCATGAAGTGGAGGATTCAACAGAAAACGTGTCAATGTTCTCAAAATTAATATTCAGATTTAATGCAAATTCTATCAAAATCTTTATCTTTCCTTTTTAAAAATATTTTATTTATTTGAGAGAGAGAGCACACAAGCATGAGTGAGGGTAGGAGCAGAGGGAGAGGAGCAGAGGGAGAAGCAGGCTCTCTGCAAAGCAGAAGCCTGACATAAGACTATATCCCAGGACTCCAGCACCACGACCTGAGCGGAATGCAGACAATTAACCAACTGAGCCACTCAGGTGCCCCGTTTTTTTTTCTTTTTGTTGGATACAGGCAAGATTATACTAAAATGTATTTGCAAGGGCTAAGGAACTAAACTCAATAAAACAACTTTGAAAAAGAAGATTAAATAGGAGAAATCAGCATACTTGATTTCCAGATTTATTATGTAGCTATAATAGTCAAGCCTGCATGGTATTTGTGGGGAGATAGTTATTGACATCAGTAGAACAGAACAGAGAACCCAGAAACAGACTCACTACTATGTGCAATTTATTTTTGACATAGGTGTGAAAGCAATTCAATGGAGGAAGAACAACAAATGGTGCTGGATAAAGACTATACCAATAAAAACTATTTAAAATAAACTGCAGAGAGAAAGATTGGAAGTCCATAGGCAAAAGACAAAAAGAATCTTAATACAAAAATTAACCCCAAATAGGCCACACTTTCAAGTATAAAATGTGAAAACATGAAACTTATAGAAGAAAACAGAGGGAAAACAATCTGAAACCTAGGACTTGGTTAAGCATTCTTAAATATGATGCCAAATGGATGATTTACAAAAGAAAAAAAAATTCGACTTAAGGTTGAAAATTTTTGCTCTGTGAAAGACTGATAAGAGGATAAAAAAAACAAACTACATTCTGGGAGAAAACATTTGAAAACCATATACGTGGCAAACAAGTCGAATATATAAATAATTCTCAAAACTAAACAGTAAAAAACATCCAATTACAAAGTGGAAAAAAAGACATGAAGAGGCATTTCGTCAAAGAGGATATACATATGGCAAGTAAACACACAAAAAGATGTTCAACATTGTTAGGTGATTGAGAAAATGCAAATTAAAATCACAATTAAATATCTCTATACACCTGTCAGAATGGCTGACTTAAAAAATACTGACACCACGAAACACTGGAGAGGGTTCAGACAGACTAGATTATTCATACACTGCTTGTGGGAATATAAAATGGTGCAGCCACTCTGAAAACCACTTTGGTAATTTCTTAAACAACTAAACATGAAACTGTCATAAAACCCTGTGGTTGTACTCTGAGCATTTACTTCAAAGAGGCAACATATTAACACAACAACCTATACACAAATGGCCATAGCAGCTTTATTTTTAATAGCCCAATCTAGAAACAACCAAAATGTTTCTCAATTGGTAAATGATTTTTGAAAATTGATGAAACTATATCATGGAATACTGCTCAGCAATAAGAATGAACACAATATTGATTTATACAACAACCTTCAATGAATCTCAAGAGAATTTTTGCTGTGAGTCAAAAGTCAATCTCAAAAGGTCACATAGCATATTATTCCCTTCTCAAAATTACAATGTTACAGAGATGAAAAACAAAGTGGTTTCTAAGGGTGGGGGTGGTGGAGAAATACGGGAGTATGATTATATAAGGACAACATAGGGAACTCATCTGTTCTGCACCTTGACTGTTATTGTGCTCAGAGGAATGTTCACATATGACAAAATGGCATTGAATCAATACCAAGTTTTTTGCCTTGATATTATGTTATAGTTATGTAAAATGTATACTATATATGTAATTTATGCATGTTATAGGAGTTACATAGATTGGGGAAAACTGGGTAAAGAGATTATAGGACCTCTCTGCTATATATGTCACTTTCTGCAAATCTAAAATGATTTTAAATAAAGTCTCAGAATGGAAGAGAAAAAAAAGTGACTTAGGAATAACAATCATAGAATTCAGTAAAAAGGACATTAAATGAATTGTTATAACTGTAATACACACAACTATTAGAAAAATAATTCTAGTTTATTGAATATAAACTAGAGATAAATTTGGACAAGAAGATACAAAAAAGCCCAAAATCAAACTAGTGATTAAAAATGATGATGTGTGAAATAAAACAGACACTAGGTGAGATTAACAGTAGATTAGATATTGCAGAGGAAATTATTAATAAACTTGAAGGTAGAGCAATCAAAACTATAAAAAATGAAATGCAGAGCGAAGGAAAAATGAGCAAAGGGAGCAGACTATCACTGAATTGTGGGGATAGTCCAAGGGGCCAAATATATACAACTGAAATTACCAAGGGGGCAGCAGAGGCCGAAAAATATGTGAATAAATGATGACTGAAATTTATAAATTAATGCAAACTATAAGTCCATGCAGTCACAATCTTAGTGATACAAGCATAAGAAACATGAAAAAAAAATGCACCAAAACACGTTATAATCAAATAACTTTAAACAAGTGATTAAAAAATATTAAAGCAACTAGGGAAAAACAACATACACATCTTGTGTGTACAGTGAAAAGTGGAACTAAGATAAAGATGACAGCAGATTTGTCACTGGAAATATTGTAATCTAGAAAACAGAGAAGTAACAGCTTTGTAGTACTGAACAAAGCAAAACAAAACCACACACAAAAATAAAACAGCCCTTTTCAACCAAGAAATGTTTATCCAGAAAAAATGTCTTTCCAAAGGAAACATGGAATACTTTTCTTTTAATATACAAAAATGGGAAGAGTTTATTTTTTATCTTCTTACCATTGAGCTCAACAATTCTCAACATATTCTTGGTTTTAAGTTCTTTGCAAAATGTATGTATTGAGAAACATATTTTCCCCACTCTATAGTTTGTCTTTTCCAACTTATCTTTCCAACATCAGAAGTCTTTATTTGGTGAAGTCCAATTTATAAAACTAAACAAAATAAAGCAAAAACAAAAGCAAAGCAAAGTAAAACATTAGTTAAAAACTTATCAACTAAACTTTAATCTCTTTATATTTTGTAATATATACATGGAAAAAATATACATAAATATATAAATATTATCTGTTTCAGGATCTAATTCAGGACAAGATGTTGCATTTGGTGATAACGTACCCTTAGTCTTTTTCTATCTGTGGCTGTTTCTCAGTCTTTGTGGTTTTTTGTGATTTTGGCATATTTGAAGTGTCAGGTATTTTATAGTATGTGTTTCAATTTGTGTATGTCTGATATTTTCTCATGTTTCCACTGGGCTTCTAGAGCTAGGAAAGAATAGCACAGAGGTGAAGTGTCCTTCACATCTCATCACATCAAGGGATATATGATACCAACATGACATTACTGGTGATGTTAATCTTGATCACTTGGCTAAGGTGTTATCTGTCGGTTTTCTCTACTGTAAAGTTACTACTTTCCTCTTTTCCATGCTTCATTTGTTGTAAATAAATCATTAAGATCAGTCCACACTCAAGAAGAGCTTCACCTCTTGCAGGGAGGCATATCAGATAATTCACAGATATATGATAAGACCACTGGAGTAATTAATAAATATATTTTAATACTTTGAAGCCATGCAAATAACCTATTTCCCCTTAATGTTAAGCTTTCTAATTTCAGAATTCATTAGTGGATGTTGCCTGCAGCGGTTATTACTGTTCTAATGGTAATTTTTCTACTTGCCTGATTCCTTATACATGTATTACTTGGAATTCTTCTGTAAGGAAGATTTGTTCTTCTCCCAGTTTATATATTCAATCATGTACTTAAATTAGCATGGACTTACATATATTTATTTTCTACTTTCAACTATAATCCATAACTACATTATTTATTTTTGTTGCTTATATTGTTTCAAATTTGGTCTTTGAATTCTTTCAGATTAGCACCTATTCCTCTTTCTTTAAGCGCATCATTAATTTTTGGCATTGGATGTCCCAGACTCATATTCTATTTCTTATGTCCCAGCCATAGAATACTCCATTTCTCCAAGAAGGCTTCCTTACTTTTACTGGAATATAGTACTTAGAAATCAAGATCTCGATTCCAAGAGTGCTCCATTGTTACTGAGGTGTCATTGCTTTGAGGCCCTCTCAGTGGACACAGCTAGGAAATATATATGTACACTATATATATATGTATATGTATGTACATATGTATATATGTATATATGCTATATAGATGATAGATATATAGATCTAGTTATGTGTATTAATATAAGTTAATACTAATATCCATGACTGTAATCAAGCCCATAGGATTCATTCTAGCCTTCCCATCCCTTTCTAACTTGTAACTTCTTGTTCCTAACATGCAGAAATTTGGCTATTTTAAACTCTAGTATATACATAAAAGAGTTTCAGAGTTGCTAACCTATACTGGTATGAGAAACATATTTATCAACTAAAGTGCAGTGCTTATGTAAGTTTTTTTTTTCCTGTCTTTATTTTTTTTAAGATTTTATTTATTTATGTGACAGAGAGACAGCCAGCGAGAGAGGGAACACAGCAGGGGAGTGGGAGAGGAAGAAGCAGACTCCCAGCGGAAGAGCCCAATGTGGGACTCGATCCCGGAACGCCGGGATCACGCCCTGAACCAAAGGCAGATGCTTAACAACTGTGCTACCCAGGCGCCCCATCTTGTCTTTAAACTTAAAGTAGCTAGTCAAAACATAATTTTCCAAAATTACTTAGGTTGGGTCCTTTATCCTCAACTCCTTGAGTGAGATTATATCACATTTCTAATACAGTTAGATTCATCTGTTGTAGTATGCATTTCATCTGGGAATTTCCTAACATCTTGGTTAATATTTTTTCTTCCCAATTTGTGTACAGTAAAATTCATTCTGGCCCACAATTTTATATTTTTCCTGCCATTCAGATTTTTAAAATGAGCCTTTTTTATTTTGAAATAATTGCAGATTCATGGGAACTTGTGAGATATAATACAGTTAATTCCTATGTACACTTTACACAGTTTCCTTCAATGGTAGTATCTTGCAAAACTATCACACAAAATTAGAACCATGATATTGACATAGATAGTCAAGATATGGAATATCTCTACCACCAGAAGTATCACTCACATTGTCCTTTCACAACCACACCCACTTCCCTCCTGCTCCCTTTCACTTGGTAACACTGGGGATCCCTAATCTAGTCTCTGCTTATGTAATTTATTATTCAAGAATGTTATGTAAATGGAATCATGTAATATGAAATATATTGAGATTGGCTGTTTTTCCTCTAGGATAATTCTCTGGAAGTTCAAGTTACTGCATGTATCAATATTTTGTCTTTTTTATTTCTGAGTATTCCATTATATGTATGGAGTAAAGATTATTTATTTACCTTTCAAAGGGCATCTGGCTTCATTCTAGTTTTTGGCTATTAATAATAAAGCTGCAGAAAATATTGATATACAGGCTTTTGTGTGAACATGTTTTAATTTCTCTGGGATAAATATTCAAGAAGGTGATTGGGGTTTGTTTGTTTGTTTGTTTGATTTTAATGTTTTTTTATTATATTATGTTAGTCACCATACAGTACATCCCTGGTTTCTGATGTAAAGTTCGATGATTCATTAGTTGCGTATAAGACCCAGTGCACCATGCAATATGTGCCCTCCTTACTACCCATCACCAGTCTATCCCATTAAGAGGGTAATTGTTATTAATAGTTGTGCATTAGTTGTTCAAGAAACTGCCAAACTGTTTTCCAGAGTGGAACACGTTTTACATTTCAAATAACAATGCATAAGTGAAAGAACACTTTTTTAAGATTTTGTATTGTCACTGTTTTTATGTTAGTTATTCTGATAAATGTATACTCAATATGGTTTTAATTTTCATTTCACAGGTCATCTAATGATGCTGAACATCTATTTATATGTGCATTTGCCATCTGAATATCCTATTTGATGAAATGCCTAGACATGCCTTTTGTCCATTTTCAAACTGGATTGTCTGTTATTTCACTGTTGGCTTTTGAGGGTTATTTATATGGTTTAGATACTAATCCTTTGTTAAATATGTGGTTTTCAAAGATTTTCTCCCAGTGTGTAGCTTCTATTTCATTCTCTTAACTAGGTCTTTTATGGGTCAAAAGTTTATGTTAATGTAATAACATTTGTATCAGAGGAGCCCCAGAAGAGATGAGAGAGAAAAGGGGGCAGAAAATTTATTTGAAGAAATAATAGCTGAAATCTTCCTTCATCTGGGGAAGGAAATGGACATTCAAATCCAGGAAGGACAAAGAGCTCCCAGCAAAATCAATAAAAGCAGGCCAACACCAAGACACATTGTAGTTAAATTTGCAAAATAGAGCAATAAAGAAAAATCCTAAAAGCAGCAAGACAAAAGAAGTCCCTAACACACAAAGGAAGACCCATAAGGCTAGCTGCAGATCTCTCAGTAGAAACTTGGGAGGCCAGGAAAAAGTGGCATGATATATTCAATATGTTGAGTGGGAAATATCTTTAGCCAAGAATACTCTATCCAGCAAGGCTATCATTCAGAATAGAAGGAGGTAAAGAGTTTCCCAGACAAACAAAACTAAAAGCATTCACGACTACTAAACCAGCCCTGCAAGGAATATTAGAGGGGACTCTGAGTAGAAAGGAAAGACTAAAAGGAATAAATACTAGGAAAGAACAGAGACAATCTCCAGAAATGACAAGACAAGGAATAAAATAACACCAAATATATATCTATTAATAATTAATCTGAATGTAAATGGACTAAACACTCCAAATACTCCAATCAAAAGACTTAGAGTGTCAGAATGGATAAAAAAAAAAAAGACCCATCTATATGCTGCCTACAAGAGACTACTTTCAGACTTAAAGACACCTGCAGATTGAAAATGAGAGGATGGAGAACATTTATCATGCTAATGGACATCAAAAGAAAGCTGGAGGGGAGGCAAGATGGAAGAAGAGTAGGGGACCTCATTTCATCTGGTCCCTCAAATTTAGCTGGATATCTATGAAACCATTCCGAACATCCACAAAATCAGCCTGGAATGTAAGAAAATATATCTGGAACTTTGTAAGCAGAAAAGTGACTGCTTTTTGCAAGGTAGGAAGTGCAGAGTTGTGAATCTGCAGGGAAATATTGGAAGGTAAATGGAGGGGGGAGGGAGTCTCAATAAGCTGGCCATGGGAAAGTGAAATAACACTGGAGTGTGAAATCAGAACCCTTAGAAATCTGCTCCAGTGAGAGATATCTCTTTCTGAAAGGGGCTCAGTGGATAAAAAGGGCAGAATTCTAGGTAGGTCATTGTGGTCTCAGGAACCCAGGAGACACAGAATGAATGGGGTTGTCTGAACTGCTAAAGTACCCAAGGAGTGGAGCAGGGAATGGTTATGGTCAATGAGCCCTGGAGGGACTCTCAGCTCTAATTGCCATAAACCATGACCCTGCCAGTCAGGAGACCACTCTTTGCCTGAAAACACTGAAAAGGACCAGAACATGTGAGCTGTTTACCATCCCCTGGGAGAGATGAAACAGCTGCACCCACAACCAAGCAAAAGCTCTCAAAGGGGTAGTGGCCCTGGAAAGGACAGTAGGGCAGCATCCAGCCATGACCCAGAAACAGTGAAGCAGGGTGCAAGCATGATCCCACGACTGCTCATGGTCCCAAATACATAAAGAACAGTGGTGCTGGTGGGACCCGGGGACTCCCCCAGGAAGGATTGCAGTGGGCACACACGGTGGGAATCTGTGGAGTTTGGTGCACACAAAAGTGAAGACTGTTTGACCCAGAGGGTTTATTGAAAAGGGGGGACCATGAACTTGTGACTCTGGAGTGGAGATCTGGGCACAGCCATTTTTGCTCCAAACCTCTGAAGAGGTAAAAAAAAGACCAGGGAACAAAAGCCACATGGAAGACCAACTTACATTGAGCCCATCTGCCTGACAAGGGGTGGGGCAACTCTACCCAGGCAAAGATACCTGAGAAACAACACAGCAAGCCCCTCCCCCAGAATACAGACTAGAAGAACAGGGGGACTACAACTGTATAGATCCCACAAGACTGTAAAACTCCAGTGCCAAAAGAAAAAAAAAAGTATATTGAGCTTCAGGTGTTTCCTCACCACTCATTTATCTTTCAGTCTAATTTTTTTCCATTTTTTTAACCTTTTTCCCATTTCAACTAGATTCTTATTTACCAACATGTTTTTAAGTCACTTTTTAACTTTTATTTTTTTACACCTACATTTTATAGATATATGATTCATTTTAGTTTTTCTTCACTCTATTCAATTTTATATATATTTTGCTTTCTTTGCAATTTTGGAATGTAGTGTCTTCTAATATACAGACCAAATATTCAATCAGGAACAAGTGGGTCACCCTGCTTTGTCCACCCTGTGAGATTATAGTCTCTCCCCACCCCTTTTTCTTGTTTTGTTTCATTTTGGTTTTGTTTGCTTTTTCTGTTGTGGCTTCCAACTGCTTCAGATTTGTCTAAGGTGTATTTTGCTTGGGTTGTTGTTGGTAGTTTGGACTCTGCTTATTCGCTCACCCATCCTTCTCTGGGCATAATGACTAGAAGGAGGAATTCACAATAAAAGAAAGAACCAGAGGCAATATTCCCTGCCCTAGAGCTAATCAATATGGATATATGTAAGATGTCAGATACAGAATTCAGGATAGTAATTATAAAGTTAATAGCTAGGCTTGAAAAAAGCATAAGTGACAGTACAGAATCTCTAACGGAGGAAATAAGATCTAATCAGGCAGAACTTAAAAATGCTATGAATGAGATGTAGTCTAAATTGGATGCAGCTAGAGTCAATGAGGCAGAAGAGAGAATAAGTGATCTAGAGGACAGGCTGATGGAAAGGAAGGAAGTTGAGGAAAAGAGAGAAAGACAACTAATAGCTCCTGAAGAAAGGCTTTGAGAATTTAATGATGCCTTGAGACGAACCAATGTCAGAATTATTGGAGTCCCAGAGGAGGTAGAGAGAGAGATAGAGAGGTCTAGAAGGTATATTTTTGGAAAACATAGCTGAGAACTTCCCTAATCTGGGGAAGGAAATAAGCATTCATGTCCAAGAGGCAGAAGGGACTCCTCTCAAAAATCGATAAAAATAGATCAACACCCTGACATATAATACTGAAACTTGCAAATCTTAGAGGAAAAACAAGCCATTCTCATTGACATGGATGGAACTGGAGGGGATTACGCTAAGTGAAATAAGTCAAGCAAAGAAAGACAATTATCATATGGTTTCACTCATATTTGGAACATAAGGAATAGAATGGAAGACCAAAGGGGAGGGAGGGGAGGGAAAACCAAAGGGGTGAATTCAGATTGGGAGACAAACCATGAGAGACTATGGACTCCAGGAAACAAACTGAGCTCTTCAGAGGGGTGGGAGGTGGGAAGATGGGGTAGGCGGGTGATGGGTATTAAAGAGGGCACGTGTTGTGATGAGCACAGCACGTTATACACAACTACTGAATCACTGAACACTACATCAAAAACTAATGATGTACTATATGGTGGCTAATTGAACATAATAAAAAAAAAAAAGAAAAGAAAAGAAAAGAAAAAGAAAACCAGAGACTGTGGTGAGAGATGTAGAGGGACACTATATCATACTTAAAGGGTCTATACAACAAGAAGATCTAACAATCGTGAATATCTATGCCCTCAACATGGGGGCATTATACAATTATATAAATCAATTAATAACCAAAGTAAAGAAACATATTGATAATAATACATTAATAGTAGGGGACTTCAATACCCCACTCACAGCAATGGACATATCATCTAAGTAGAAGATCAACAAAGAAAGAAGGGCTTTGAATGACACACTGGACCAGATGGACTTCACAGATATATAAAGAACATTCCACCTTAAAACAACAGAATGCTCATTTTTCTCAAATGCACATTGAACTTTCTCCAGAATACATTACATACTGGGTAAAAAATCAGGTCTCAAACACTGCCAAAAGATTGAGAGTTTTCCCTGCATGTTTTCAGACCACAATGCTTTGAAACTGGAATTCAATTACAAGAAAATATTTGGAAGGAACTCAAACACTTGGAGGTTAAAGAGCATCCTGCTAAATAATGAATGGGTCAACCAGGATAATAAAGAAAAATTTCTGGAAACTAATGAGAATGGAAACACATCGGTTCAAAACCTATAGGATACAGCAAAGGTGGTCCTAAGAGGAAAGTACATAGCAGTACAAGAGTCTCTCAAAAAATTAGAAAAAAATCCTAAATGCCCAAGCTAACCTTACACTTAAAAGATATGAAGAAAGAAGGGCAAATAAAGCCTAAACCAAGCAGAAGAGAAACAATAAAGATTAAAGCAGAAGTCAGTGATATAGAAACCAGAAAAACAGTAGAACAAAACAACAAAACTAGAAGATTGTTCTTTGAAAGAATTAATAAGATTGATGAAACTATGACCAGACTTATCCAAAAGGTAAGAGTAATGACCCAAATTAATAAAATCATGAATGAAAGGGGAGAGATCACAAACAACACCAAGGAAATACAGACAATTGTAAGAACATATTATGAGCAACTATATGCCAAAAATGAGGCAATCTGGAAAAAATGGATGTATTCCTGGAAATTTATAAATTACCAAGAGTGAAACAGAAAGAGTATAAAATCTGAACAGACCAATAACCAGCTAGGAAATTGAAGCAAAACCTCTCAAAAAACAAAAGTCCAGGGCCAGATGGCTTCCTAGGGGAATTCTACCAAACATTTAAAGAACGAATAATACCTATTCTACTGAAGCTGTTTCAAAAAACAGAAATAGAGGAAGATACATCTGGATCTCTATGAACGAACATCTCCAGCACTGAATATTGAGGTACAAATTGGGGAGCCATGAATCTGCGCACAAATATCAGAAGATAAATGAAAGGGGGAGGGAGCCGACATGCTCGGGTGCCGGGAAGCAGTAGCCACTTGCACTAGGGAGTGGGCTGGACTCGTGGACTGGCACCCGTAGGAAAGCAGACTGAGACCATGAGCCCGGGAACGCGTGTGTGACCAGACTGAAAACCAGAGCTCCAGAGCACACACTTGAATGAGACTGAAACCGAGAGCTCCAGAGCTCACGCGAAGAGACCGAAAACCAGAGCTCCAGACTGCTCACGGGACCCGGACTAAAATCAGGAGCTCAGAAGTGAGCGGGCCTCCAAAGTGAAAATGGGAGCTCCGGAGCACACACTTGAACTAGACTGAAACCGAGAGCTTGGGAGCACATGCAACCAGACTGAAAACCGGCACTCCGGAGCACACGCGAACCACACTGAAACAGGAAGCTTGGGAGCACACATGGAAACTGGGGGTGGCTGGAAGTGTTAGAAGCACAAAGGACAGAGACATGCTGGCCCTGGAAGTGAGGGCTGGGAGAGTGACTGTGGGGCGCACAACCCGGGATGCTGCAGGGGTTTTTGGCAGCACCCACAGAAACAGAGTTAAAGTGGCGAAGGGAGCTCACTGGAGAGCGGGCTGTGATCTCTCTGTTCTGAGACAGAGGCTAGGATACAGCCACTGCTGCTCTCTTAGAAGAGGCACAGAAAACCGCCAGGGAAAGTCACCGGAGAACAAAAGCCCAGAAATACCAGCTCACATTGTGCCCATCCCCATCACCCCTTGCAGGGGACAGGGTGACTCTACCCAAACAGGGTTGCCTGAGTATCAGTGTGGCAGGCGCCTCCCCCAGAAGGCAGGCTGAAAAATCAAGAAGCCCACATCCCTAAGGTCCCTATAAAACAAGTGCACACTGCATGGGACCTGGTCATTATTTGGGCTCTGGGCATCCCGTAACCTCTCCTCATCAGAATAACGAGGAGGAGAAATTCCCCCTAGCAAAGAAAAGATAATGAGACTGTGGCCTCTGACACAGAACTGATGAATATGGATATAAACAAATTGTCAGAAATGGAGTTCAGAGTAACAATGGTCAAGATGATGTGTAGGCTTGAAAAAAATATTAATGAATATTAATGAGAATATAGAATATCTAAGGGCAGAAATGAGAGCAAGTCTGGCAGAAATTAAAAATGCTATGAATCAAATGCAGTCTAACTAGACGCTCTGACGGCCAGGGTAAATGAGGCAGAACAAATTAGTGAACCAGAGGATGGAATGGTAGAAGAGAAAGTTAAACCAGAAACTTGATTCAAAATAATCCAATCTCAAGAATGTAGATTATGAGAGATTACTGACTCAATGAAACGTTCCAATGTCAGAATCATCGGCATCCATGAGGGGGTGGAGGATGAAGAGGTCTAGAAGAGATATTTGAACAAATTGTAGCTGAGACCTTCCCTAATCTGGCAAAGGAGACAAGCATTCCTGTCCAACAGGCAGAGAGGACCCCTCCCAAGGTCAATGAGAACAGACCTACACCACGTCATGTCATAGTGCAATTCGCAAACATTAGATCCAAGGATACAGTATTGAAAGAGGCCAGGGGGAAGAAAATCCTTATGTACCGAGGAAAAAATATCAGAATAACGTCAGACCTGTCTACAGAGACCTGGCAGGCTAGGAAGGGTTGATGGGGTATTTTCAAAGCTCTATCTGAGAAAAACATGCAGCCAGGGATCCTTTATCCAGCAAGGCTGTTATTCAGAATTAATGGAGAGATAAGGACCTTCCAGGATCGGCAGAAACTCAAGGAATCCATAACCACCAAACCAGCCCTACAGGAGATATTAAGGGGGGTTCTATAAAAGTAAAAAGGCTCCAAGAGTGATACAGAAGAGAAGGTCACAATCTATAGAAACAAAGAATTCACAGGGAACATGACATCATTAAAATCATATGTCTCAATAATCACTCTCAATGTGAATGGCCTAAATGCTCTCATAAAATGACACAGGGTTGCAGATTTGATAAAAAGACATGACCCATCCATTTGCTGTCTACAAGAGACTCATTTTGAACCTAAAGATACATCCAGACTGAAAGTGAAGGGATGGGAAACCATTTTTCATGCCAAGGGACATCAAAAGAAAGCTGAGGTAGCAATTCTCATATCAGACAGATTAGATTTTAAACTAAACACTGTAGTTAGACATACAGAAGGACACTATATTATTCTTAAAGGTTGTATCCAAAAAATGGATATGACAATTATAAATATCTATGCCCCCAACAGGGGAGCATCAAGATACACAAGCCAACTCTTAAGCAGAATAAAAAGACATATAGGTAATAACACATTAATAGTAGGGGACCTCAACACTCCACTCTCAGCAATAGACAGATCACCGAAGCAGAAAATCAACAAAGAAACAAAAACTTTGAATGACATACTGGACCAGATGGACCTCATAGATGAAACCAAGAGCTTGGGAGCATGTGCAACCAGACTGAAAACCGGCACTCCGGAGCACACGCGAACCACACTGAAACAGGGAGCTTGGGAGCACACATGGAAACTGGGGGTGGCTGGAAGTGTTAGAAGCACAAAGGACAGAGACATGCTGGCCCTGGAAGTGAGGGCTGGGAGAGCGACTGTGGGGCGCACAACCCGGGATGCTGCAGGGGTTTTTGGCAGCACCCACAGAAACAGAGTTAAAGTGGCCAAGAGAGCTCACTGGAGAATGGGCTGTGATCTCTCTGTTCTGAGACAGAGAGAACAATACACCCTAAAACAATAGAATACTCATTCTTTTCAAATGCACAAGGAACTTTCTCCAGAATAGACCATATACTGGGATACAAAAGAGGTCTCAACTGATACCAAAAGACTGAAATTATTCCCTGCATATTCTCAGACCACAATGTTTTGAAACTGGAACTCAGTCACAAGGCGAAATTTGGAAGAAACTCAAACACTTGGAAACTAAGAATCATCCTGCTCAAGAATGATTGGGTAAACCAGGAAATTAAAAATAAATTTAAACAACTTATGGAGGCCAACAAGAATGAAAACACATCAGTCCAAAACCTATTGGGCAATGCAGAGGCAGTCCTAAGGGGAAAATACATAGCCATTGAAGCCTCACTCAAAAGAATAGAAAAATCTAAAATGCAGTTTTTATATTCTCACCTCAAGAAGCTGGAGCTGGAAGAGAAGAACAGGTGTAACCCACGCACAAGAAGTCAGGTGATCAAGATTAGAGCAGTGATCAATGAATTAGAAACCAGGAGCACAGTAGAGCAGATCAACAGAACTAGAAGCTGGTTCTTTGAAAGAATAAATAAGATCGATAAGCCAATGGCCAGACTTATTCCAAACAATAGAGAAAGGACCCAAATTAATAAAATTATGAATGAAAGGGGAGAGATCACAACCAACACCAATGAAATAGGAAGGATCATTAGAAACTTTTATCAACACTTTATTCCATTAAATTAAACAACTTGGAAGAAATGGACGCTTTCCTGGAAACCTATAAACTACCAAGACTGCAACAGGAAGAAACTGATGATTTAAACAGACTGATTAATTATGAAGAGATTGAAGCAGTGATCAAAAACATCCCCAAAAACAAGAGTCCAGGGCTTGACAGATTCCCCGGGGAATTCTACCAAACATTCAAAGAAGAAATAATACCTATTCTCCTGAAGCTGTTTCCAAAAATGGAAACAGAAGGAAAACTACCAAACTCATTCTATGAGGCCAATATTACCTTGATCCCCAAACCAGTCAAAGACCCCATCAAAAAGGAGAATTACAGACCGATTTCCCTGACGAATATGGATGCCAAAATACTCAACAAGGTTCTAGCTAATAGGATCCAATAGTACATTAAAAGGATCAGCCATCATGACCAAGTGCGATATGTCCCTGGGATGCAAAGGTGGTTCAACCTTTGCAAATCAATCAGTGTGATAGATCATATCAACAACAAAAGAGTCAAGAACCATATGATCCTCTCAATTGATACAGAAAAAGCATTTGATAAAATACAGCATCCTTTCCTGGTTAAAACCCTTCTGAGTGTAGGGATAGGGGGTACATTCCTCAATTTCATAAAAACCGTCTATGAAAAGACTACAGCAAATATCATTCTCAATGGGGAAAAGCTGTAAGCCTTTCCCTTAAGATCAGAAACATGATAAGGATGCCCACTCTCGCCATTATTATTCAACATAGTACTAGAAGTCCTTGCAACAGCAATCAGACAACAAAAAGGGATAAAAGGTATTCAAATCGGCAAAGAAGAAGTCAAACTGTCTCTCTTTGCAGATGACATGATACTTTATATGGAAAACCCAAAGACTCCACCCCCAAACTACTAGAAGTTATAGAGCAATTCAGTAATGTGGCGGGATACAAAATCAATGCTCAGAAATCAGTTGCATTTCTATACATGAACAATGAGCCTGAAGAAAGAGAAATTAGGGAATCCATTCCATTTACAATAGCACCAAAAATCATACATTATTTTGGAATTAACTTAACCAGAGATGTAAAGGACCTATATTCTAGAAACTACAAATCACTCTTGAAAGACATTGAAGAAGACACAAAAAGATGGAAAAATATTCCATGCTCATGGATGGGAAGAATTAACATAGTTAAAATGTCTATGCTACCCCGAGCAATCTACACTTTCAATGCCATCCCGATCAAAATACCAATGACATTTTTCAAAGAACTGGAACAAACAGCCCTTAAATTTGTGTGGAACCAGAAAAGGCCCCGAATCACCAAGGAATTGTTGAAAAGGAAAAACAAAGTAGGGGGCATCAAGTTGCCAGATTCCAAGTTATTCTATGAAGCTATGATCACAAAGACAGCATGGTACTGGCACAAAAACAGACACATAGACCAATGAAACATAATAGAGAGCCCAGAAATGGACCCTCAGCTTTTTGGGCAACTAATCTTTGATAAAGCAGGAAAAAACATCTGGTGGAAAAAAGTCCCTTCAATAAATCGTGCTGGGAAAATTGGACAGCTACATGCAAAAGAATGAAACTTGACCACTCTCTCACACCATACACAAAGATAAGCTCCAAATGGATGAAAGACCTCCAGGTGAGACAGGAATCCATCAAAATCCTAGAGGAGATCATAGGCAGCAACCTCTTTGACATCGGCCACAGCAACTTTTTTCATGACACATCTCCAAAAGCAAGAGCAACAAAAGAAAAAATGAACTTGTGGGACTCATCAAGATAAAAATCTTCTGCACAGCCAAGGAAACAGTCAAAAAAACTAAGAGGCAGCCCACGGAATGGGAGAAGCTATTTGCAAATGACACTACAGATAAAAAAATGGTATCCAAGATCTACAAAGAACTTTTCAAACTCAATACACAGGAAACAAATAATCAAATTAAAAAATGGGCAGAAGGAAGGAACAGACATTTTTTCAATGAAAACATACAAATGGCTAACAGAGACATGAAAAAATGTTCAAAATCATTAGCCGTCAGGGAAATTCCCATCAAACCACCTTGAGATACCACCATATGCCAGTTAGAATGACAAAAATTGACAAGGCAGGAAACAATAAATGTTGGAGAGGATGTGGAGAAAGGGGGTCCCTCTTACACTGTTGGTGGAAATGAAAGTTGGCACAGCCACTTTGGAAAATAGTGTGGAGGTCCCTTAAAAAGTAAAAAAAAATGAGTTACCCTATGATCCAGCAATTGCACTACTGGGGATTTACCTCAAAGATACAGACATAGTGAAGAGAAGGGCCATATGCACCCCAATGTTCATAGCAGCATTTTCTACAATAGCTAAATTGTGGAAGGAGCCAAGATGCCCTTCAACAGATGACTGCATTAAGAAGATGTGGCCCATGTATACAATGGAATATAACTCAGCCATTAGAAAGAATGATTACCCAACATTTGCAGCAACATTGGCGGGACTGGAGGAGATTATGCTAAGTGAAATAAGTCAAGCAGAGAAAGACAATTATCTTATGGTTTCACTCATTTATGGAACATAAGAAATAGCAGGAAGATCTGTAGGAGAATGAAGGGAAGAATGAAGGGGTGGGGTAAATAGTAGGGGAATGAACCATGAGAGACTGTGGACTCTGCAAAACAAACTGAGGGTTTCAGAGGGGAAGGGATGGAGGACTGGGATAGGCCAGTGATGGGTATTAAGGAGGGCACATATTGCATGGAACACTGGGTGTTATACGGAAATAATGAATCATGGAACATTGCATCAAAACTTGGAATGTACTTTATGGTGACTAATATAACAAAATAAAAAAATATTAAAAAATAGATATAGAAGGAAAACTTCCAGACTTTTTCTATGAGGCAAGCATTACCTTGGTCCCCAAACCAGACAAAAGCCCCATCAAAGGGAGAATTACACACCAATGTCCCTGATGAACATGGATGCTAAAACTCACCAAGATACTAGGCAATGGGATCCAACAGTACATTCAAAGGAGTATTCACCACAACCAAGTGGGATTTATTCTTGGGATGCAAGAAGGTTCAACGTTCACAAATCAATTAATGTGAAAAATCGCATTAATAAAAGAAAAGTCAAGAACCATATGATTCTCTCAATTGATGGAGAAGAAGCATTTGGCAAAATACAGCATCCTTTCATGATTAAAACTCTTTAGAGTATAGGGATAGAGGGAACATACCTCAAAATTATAAAAGCCATCTATGAAAAGTCCACAGCAAATATCATTCTCGATGTGGAAAAACTGAGAGTTTTTCCCTTAAAGTTGGAACATGACAGGGATGTCCACTCTTTACCACTATTGTTCAAAATAGTACTAGAAATTCTAGCCTCAACAGACAACAAAAAGAAATAAAAGACATTCAATTTGGCAAAAAAGTCCAACTTTCTCTCTTTGCCGATGACATGATACTTTATGTGGAAAACCCAAAAGACCCCATCTGAAAATTGCTAGAACTCATACAGCAATACAGAAATGTGGCAGGATATGAAATCAATGCACAGAAATCAGTTGCATTTCTATACACTATCAATGTGACTGAAGAAAGAGAAATTAAGGGATTGATCCCATTTACATTTGCACCAAACCCAAAAATACTTAGGAATGAACCTAACCAAAGGGGTAAAGGATATCTACACTAGAGACTACAGAATACTTACAGAAGAAAAAGATGGGAAAACATTTCATGCTCATGGATTGGAAGAATCAACATTGTTAAAGTATCTCTGCTGTCCAGAGCAATCTACACATTTAATGCAATCCCAATCAAAGTACCATCAACATTTTTCACAGAGATGGAATGTGAATCCAAAAATGTGTATGGAACCAGAAAAGACCCCAAATCACCAGGGATTGTTGAAAGAGAAAACCAACGGTAGGGGCATCACAATTATGGACTTCAAGCTATATTACAAAGCTGTGATAATCAAGATAGCATGGTATTGGCACAAAAACAGACATGTAGATCAATGGAATAGAATAGAGAGTCCAGAAATGTACCCTCAACTCTATGGTCAACTAATCTTCCACAAAGCAGGAAAGAATATCCAATGGAAAAAAAGACAGTCTCTTCAATAAATGGTGCTGGGAAAATTGGACAGCCACATGCAGAAGAATTAAACTGGACCATTCTCTTACAACATAGACAAAGATGAACTCAAAATGGATGAAAGACCTCAATGTGAGACAGGAATCCATAAAAATCCTTGAGGAGAACACTGGCAGCCATCTCTTTGACCTCAGCTACAGCAACTTCTTGCAAGACATGTCTCTAAATGCAAGGGAAACAGAAGCAAACATGAACTATTGGGGCTTCATCAAGATAAAAAGCTTTTGCACAGCAAAGGAAACAGTCAACAAAACTAAAAGGCAAACCATGGAATGGGAGAAGATATTTGCAAATGATATTAAAGATAAAGGGCTGGTATCCAAAATCTATAAGGAACTTATCAACCTCAATATCCAAAAAACAAATAATCCAGTCAATAAATGAGCAGAAGACAGGAACAGACCCTTCTCCAAAGAAGACATACAAATGGCCAAAGACACTTGAAAAAATGCTCCACATCAGTTGCCATCAGGGAAACACAAACCAAACCACAATGAAACACCATCTAACACCAGTTATAATGGCTAAAATTAACAAGACAGGGAACAACAAATGTTGTTGAGCACGTGGAGAAAGGGGAACCCCCTTACACTGTTGGTGGGAGTGCAAGCTGGTACAACCACTCTGGAAAACATGTGGAGGTTCCTCAACACATTAAAAATAGAACTTTCCTACAACCCAGAAATTGCACTACTGGGTATTTACCCCAAAGATAGAGACATAATGAAAATAAAGGGCACCTGCAACCAATGTTCATATCAGCATTGTCCACAATAGCCAAATTGTTGTAGGAGCAGAGATGTCCTTTGACAGAAGAATGGATAAAGAACATGTGTTTCTTATATACAATGGAATATTACTTAGCCATCAGAAAGGATTACTACCTACAATTTGCATTGACATGGATGGAACTGGAGGGGATTATGCTAAGTGAAATAAGTCAAGCAGAGAGAGACAATTATTATGTGGTTTCACTTATATGTGGAATATAAAGAATAGCACAGAGGACCATAGGTGAAGGGAGGGAAAACCGAATGGGAAGAAATCATAGAGGGAGACAAATAATGTGAGACAGTTGACTCTGGGAAACAAACTGATGGTTGCAGAAGGAAGGGGGTTGGGGGATGTGGCAACTGGGTGATAGGCATTATGGAGGGCACATGATCTGATGAGTACTGGGTGTTACACAACTAGTGAATCATTGAACACTACAGCAAAAACTAATGATGTACTATATGTTGGCTAATTGAATTTAAATTAAAAAACAGAAAATAAAAAATTAAAAAAGCGAATCAAACATATTCTAGGACAGTATCATTAACAAATACAGATTTTTTTTAAACAGCCATAACATAAAAGGATTACCAAATGATACCTTAAAAAATTGAACCTGTATAATTCATGTTTCTCCCACCTTTTTTTCATGTCATTTTGAAGATATGAATGCCTCAATTCATTGAATAATAAATACATTAAAAATAAAGCTGAATTAGCAATTCTTATGTCACACAAACTATATTTTAAACCCAGAGACTGTAACAAGAAGTGAAGGACACTATATCATAATAAAGGGACAATTCATCAAGAAAATTTAACAACGTGGCAGCACCCAAATATATAAAATAACTAATAACAAATGTAAGGGAATGCATTGATAATAATACAATAATGGTAGGGGATGTTAACACCCCACTTACATCAATGGACATATCATCTAAGCATAAAGTCAAGGAAACAATGTTTTTGAATGGTATACTGGAAAAGATGGACTTAACAGATATAATCAGAATATTTCATCCTAAAGCAGCAGAATATATATACCTTTCAAGTGTATATGACATTCTCCAGAATAAATCACACACTAGGTCACATATCAGCCCTCAACAAGTACAAAAAGATTGAGATCATACCATGCATATTTTCTGACCACAACACTATGAAACTTGAAGTCAGCCACAAGAAAAAGTTTGGAACAATCACAAATACATGGAAGTCAGACAACATGCGACTTAAGAATGAATGGGTTAACCAGGAAATTAAAGAAAAAATGAAAAAAAAAATACATGAAGACAAATGAAAATGAAAACATGACAGTTCAAAACCTTTGAGATACATCAAAAGTGGCCATAAGATGGAAATATGTAGTAATAAAGGCCTAATTCAAGAAGCAGGAAGAATCTCAAATAAGTAACTTAAACTTACACATAAAGGATCTAGGAAAAACAAAACAAAACAAAAAAACAAAAACAAAAACAATGAGGCCTAACGCCAGCAGAAGGGAAATAATAGAGATTAAAGCAGAAATAAATGATATATAAACTTAAAAAACAGAACAGATCAATGAAACCAGGATTTGATTCTTTGAAAAAATTAATAAATACTTAAAAAATTAAGCCAGAGTTATCAAAAAGAAAAGAGAAAGGACCCAAATAAATAAAATCATGATTCTAAGGGGACAGATTACACCTGACACCACAGAAATAGAAACAATTATAAAAGAATATTTGTAAATGAAATGGACAATCTGGAAGAAATGGATAAATTCCTAGAAGCATATTATATATCAAAACTAGAACAGGAAGAAATAGAAAACTGTAACAGACTAATAACCATCAAAGAAATTGAATCAGTAGTCAAAAATCTCCTAAAAAAAAAAAACCCCAAAAGTCTAGAGCCAGATGATTTCACAGGGAATTCTACTAAACATGTAAAGAGTGATTCCAGAAGGAGACAAAGACCACTGAAAAGGAGAACTACAGTTCAGTATCCCTGAACATAGATGCAAAAATTCTCAACAAAATGCTAGCTAATCAAATCCAACAGTACATTAAAAGAATCATTCACCATGATCAAGTGAGATTTATTCTTGGGTTGCAATGGTGGTGCAATATCACAAATCAATCATCATGATACAACACATTAACAAAAGAAAGGAGAAGAACCATGTGATCCTTTCAATAGATGCAAAAAAAGCATTTGACAAAGTACATTTATTCATGATAACAACCTTCAAGAAAGTTAAGGTTAGAGGGAACATACCTCAACATAATAAAGGGCATATATGAAAAACCCACAGTTAATATGGGGAAAAACTGAGAGCTCTTCCTCTATTATCAAAAACAAGACAAGGATATCCATTCTCACTGTTATTTAACGTAGTACTGGGAGTCCTAGCCTCAGCAGTCAGACAACAAAAAGAAAGGAAAGGCATCCACATCATCAAGGAAGACGTCAAACTTCCACTATTGGCAGATGACATGTTACTCTATAGAGAAAACCCAAAAGACTCCACCCCAAAAATGCTAGAACTGATACAAAAATTCACTAAAGTTACAAGATACAAAATCTGCTACATTTCTATACACCAATAATGAAGCGGTACAAAGAGAAATCAAGGCATCAATACCATTTACAATTGCAGCCAAAACCGTAAGATACCTAGGAATAAACCTAACCAAAGAGGTAAAAGATCTGTACTCTGGAAACTATAGAACGGTTACGAAAGAAATGGAAGATGACACAAAGAAATGTCAAAACAGTCCATGCTTCTGGATTGGAAGAAGAAATATTGTTAAAATGTCTATTCTGTCCAAAACAATGTACATATTTAAGGCAATCCCTATAAAAATAGCGCCAGAATTTTTCACAGAAGTAGAATAAACAATCCTAAAATTTGTATGGAACCACAAAAAACCATGAATAGCCAAAGCAACCTTGAAAAAGAAAGGCAAAGCTGGAGGCATCACAATTCTGGGCATCAAGTTATATTACAAAGGTGTAGTAATCAAGCCAGTATGGTACTGGCACAAAAACAGACACATGGGGCACCAGGTGACTCAGTTGGTTAAGTGTCTGACCTTGGTTCAGGTTATGATCTCAAGGTCCCGCAATGGAGCCCCACATCAGGGCTGAGCAGGGAGCCTGCTTGTTCCTCTGCCCCTCCTCCTGCTTGTGCTCTCTCTCTCTCTCTCAAATAAATAAATAAAATCTTAAACACACACACACACACACACATCAATGGAACAAAATAGAAAACCCAGAAATAAACCCACAACTATATGCTCAATTAGTCTTCCACAAAGTAAGGGAGAATTTCCAATGGAAAAAAGTCTCCTCAACACACGCTGTTGGGAAAACTGGACAGCAACACGTAAAAGAATGAACCTGGACCACTTCTTACAGCATACACAAAAATAAATTGAAAATGGATGAAAGACCTAAACGTGAGACAGGAAACCATCAAAATCCTAGAGGAGAACACAAGCAGTAACCTTTTTGACCCCACTGGCCACAGAAACTTCTTATTAGACACATCTCTGGAGGCAAGGGCAACAAAGGCAATAATGAAATATTTGCACTTTATCAAGGTAAAAAGCTTCTGCACAGCAAAGGAAACAATTGACAAAACTAAAAAGCAACCTACAGAATGGGAGATGATATTTGCAAATAACATATCTGATGTAGGATTAGTATCCAAAATATATAAAGAACTTACACAACTCAACACCCAAAAAACACATGAAACACAGATATGGGAAGGCAAACTGGTGCAGCCACTCTGGAAAACAGTATGGCGGTTCCTCAAAAACTTAAAAATAGAAGTACCCAATGATCCAGCAATTGTATTTACCCAAAGGATAAAAAAAATACTGATTTGAAGGGATACATGCACCCCAGTGTTTAGAGCAGCATTATCAACAATAGCCAAATTATGAAAAAAGCCCAAATATCCACTATCTATAGCTATCTATTATCTCTCTCTCTTTCTCTCTCATCTATTATCTGTCATCTATCTATCTATCTATCTATCTATCTATCTATCTATCTATTATCTATCATCTATCATCTATCTATCTATCTATCTATCTATCTATCTATCTATCTATCATCTATCTATCTATCATCTATCTATCTATACAATGGAATATTATTCAGCCATAGAAAAGAATGGAATCTTACCTTTTGTAATGAGCTGATGGAGCTAGAGAGTATTATACTAAGCAAAATATGTCAGTCAGAGAAAGACAAATACCATATGATTTCACTCATATGTGGAATTTAAGAAACAAAACAGATGGACTTAGGAGGCAGAGAGAGAGAGAGCAAACCAAGAAACAGACTCTTAACTATAGAGAACAAACTGATGGTTACCTGTGGGGAAGAGAGCTGGGGGGTGGGTTTAACAGGTAATCGGTATTAAGGAGGGAACTTGTGGTGATAAACACCAGGTATTATTTACACCTGAAACTAGTATTGCAGTGTATATTAGCTAGCTGGAATTTAAATAACAACTTGGAGAAAAAAGTTTTTATTTTGATGAAGTTTGTCTTCTTTTGTGGATCATGCTTTCATTGCCAATTCAAAGAACATTCTCCCTAGCCTTAGATCATAAAGATTTTCTTTTGCCAATTTTTCCTTAACGTTATATAGCTTTATATTTTAAGTATATGATCAAATTTGAGTTCATTTTTGTATAGGTGTAAGACTTAGGTCTAGGTTTTGTTTTGTTTTTTGTTTCTTGTTTCTTTGTTTTTTACCAATGAATATCCAACTGCCCCAACCCCTTGTGTTGAAAGGACTAGCTTTCCTTCACTGAATTCCTTTACATATTTGAAAAAATTGGGCATATTTGTGTTCTTTATTCTATTTTATCGACCTTTGTGTATAGCTCTTCCTCAATACCACACAGACTCAACTTCTGAAACTATGTAAGTGCTGAAATTGGGTAGATCAATTCCTTCCACTTTATTCTTCTTTCAAAATTATTTTTAGCTATTCAAGCTCTTTTTTCTTTGCATAAATATTTTAGAATAACCTGAACTATATCTACAAAAATATCATTCTGTGATTTTGATAAGAATTGGTGGAAGAACCAATACATTGCTGTGCTGACTCCTACAATTCATGAACATATTTATCTTCATTTATTTAGATCTATTTTTATTTAAATTCGTTTATCCAATGTATAGTACATCATTAGTTTTTGATACAATGTCTATTTAGATCTTCTGTAATTTCTTTCATTCGTGTTTTATGGTGTCCATCATATAAGTCTTCCATATGTCTTGTTAGATAAATGCTCAAGTATTTCATTTGTGTTAGATTTTCAGATTTACAGTCAGAATTACAGTTTCATTGGTGTTGTGTTTTAATTTCTTGCCATGCATACTTTGATGGCATATAGAAATACGATTGATATTTGTATATTAGTCTTTATTAATTTTCTATCCTGTGAGTGCTGAACTCTCACTCATTAGTTTTAGGAAGGTTTTGTTTTGTTATTTGTTTGTAGCTCTTCATGATTTTCTACATAGACAATCATGTCACCTGAAAATAGAGACAGTTTTATTTATCATTTTGGGGCTTTTTTATAAATTCATAACATCATGCATCCACCCTCATTGTACCATACAGCATAGTTCCATCACCAGGGATATCTTTATGTAGCCCCTTTGTAGTCTACAACATTACAACCTTTCTTTCTCTAATCCTTGGCAACCACTGATGTGTTTCCCACCCATTGTATTGCCTTTTTTTTTTTTTTTTGAGAATGCCATATAAGTGTAATTTCAATATGTAGCCTTTAGATATGACTGTTTTCACTTAAAGAATGCATTTCATGTTCATGCATGGTATTCTATGAATCATTAGCTTGTCCCTTTTAGTGGTTCAGTATTATTATATTTTGTGGAGGTACCACAGGTTAGTCTCCTTTTGGAGGACATCCTCGTTATTTCCAGTTTCTGGAAATTATGAATAAAACTGCTATAAATATTGGTGGACTGGTTTTTGTGTATACATATATATTTTAACTCACCTTTGTTAATAACAAGAAAAGGAATTTCTGGGTTGTGTAATGACTTTATGTTTAGACTCCTAAGAATCTGTCAAAAATGTTTCCACAGTAATTGTCCTATTTCACATTCCCATCAAAAATTAAAGGGTGTTCCTGTTTTTATGCATTCTTACCAGTATTTGATATTTTCCATTTCTTTTTCTTTCATTGAGCCATAATAATATATTTGTAGTGGTATCTCATCATGATTTGAGTTTTCTGGGAGTTTTCAATTTTGATGAATTACATTCTATCATTCTTTTCCTTTTAGGTTTGTATTTTGGGGATCTTATTTAAGAAAACTTGGCCTGACCCAAGGGTTGGAAGATTTTCTCTGACATTTTCTCCTAGAAGTTAATAGTTTTAGCCTTCAACTTATATTTAAGAACCTTAAAAAGTACGTATTGTATATGTTATAAGTATACTTTCTTTTCTTGCATATAGGTACCCCATATTCCAAGCATCATTTTTCTGAAAAGGCTATTATTTTTCCATTTAATTACTTTAAACTTTAGTAAAAAATAAGTCATGGCTCACTGAATTTTGTCTGTCTTTATACAAAAGTGACACTGTCTTTATCTTATTGCTTTAAAGTAAGCCTGAGATTAAATGCTATAGTCATTTCACTTTTTTTTTTTTAAAGACAGTTTTAGATATGCTAAGACTTTGAATTTCTTTATAAATTTTGGAAAACTTGTCAGTTTCTACAGAAAGCCTCCTGGAATTTTGATAAGGATTACAACATTGAATACTTATGCTGATTATAGACATTTTTGCATGTAGTGCCAACTTTCAGATAATACTCTTGAGTCCTTCATCATTAAATACAATGTTAATTAAAGGTTTTTTGAAGATGCTCTTCATTGAGTTGTGAAAGTCTTTTCTATTCTACGTATTCTGAAAATTTTCATCATGAATTGGTGTTGAAATTTTTAGATTTTTTTTTTGCATTTGTTGAAGTAGAGATTTGCTTTTTATTCTACCAATACAGTGAATTATGATGATTGATTTTCAAACATTAAACTGATCTTGCATTCCTTGGATAAACTCAAATTGCTCATGATATATCATGAATTTCATTTGCTAATTTTTTAATAAAAATATTTTATTTATTTATTTGACAGAGAGAGAGAGAGCACAAGCAGGGGGAGCTGCAGGCAGAGGGAGAGGGAGAAGCAGGCTTCCTGCTGAGCCAGGACCCTAAGATCTTGACCTGAGCCTAAGGCAGACTCTTAACCAACTGAGTCACCTACGTGCCTCCACTTGCTAATTTTTAAAAGTATTTTCATGTATATGTTTATAAGAGATATTGGTGTTTGATATTCTTATCTTCAACTGTTTTTGCTTTGAGTATCAGGGTAATAATGTACTCATAAAATAAGTCAATAAGAGTTTTCTCATTTTTCTAAAAAGACATTATCACTAAATTCTACTCTTGGAATCAATACTACACTATATGTTAACTAACTAGAATTTAAATAAAATTTTAAAAAAGACATTATTTAGGATTGATATTATTTCTTCTTTAAAAGTTTGGTATATAGCTTGTAGATGAAGTTATCTCAGCCTATAGTTTTCTTTGCGGAAAAATTTTTAATTACAATTTTCTACTTAAAATATGTCTTCAGATTTTCTGTTTCATATTTTTGTAAGTAATATTTTTCTAGTATTTGACCATTTCATATATATTGTCAAACTTGTTGGCATAAAGTTACTAATAATATTTACTTATTATCCCTTTAGTGCCTGAGGAATATTTAGTGAAGTTCTTTTTTATTCCTCATATAGTAATTTTCATCTTCTTTCACTTTTCCTTGATCAGTCTAGCTATAAGTTCATCAGTTTTATTTATATTTAAAAGGAAACACTTGTTAGCATCATTGATTTGCACTATAGTTTTCTGTTTTCTAATCATTTTCTGTTTTTGTTTTTATTATTTCCTTTTCTTTATGTTTCATTTGCTATTTTTCTAATTTATTAAGGTAGAAGCTTAGATTGTTGACTTGTTAAAAATTTTCTATTATGTTATGTTAGGCACCATACAGTACATCCTTAGTTTTTGATGTAGTGTTCCATGATTCATTGTTTGCATATAACACCCAGTGCTCCATGCAATATATGCCCTCCTTAATACCCATGACCAGCCTATCCCAATCTCCAAACCCCCTTCCCTCTGAAGCCCTTAGTTTGTTTCCCAGAGTCCATAGTCTTTCATGGTTCATTCCCCCTTCTGCTTACCCCTCCTTCATTCTTCCCTTCCTTCTCCTACCAATCTCCCTGCTATTTCTTATGTTCCATAAATGAGTGAAACCATATGATAATTGTCTTTCTCTGCTTTACTTATTTCACTTAGCACGATTTCCTCCAGTTCCGTCCATGTTGCTGCAAATGTTGGGTAATCATTCTCTTTATATCTTTTTTTCATTTCTAAAATAGGCATTTAAAGCTAGATATTTCCCACTAAGTCCTGACTGACCTGAATTTTAATTTTATATGCTGTGTTTTCATTTTCATTCAGTTAAAAATAACTTTTAATTTTACCATGTAACTCCTTATTTGTTCCTTGCATTTTTAGAAATATGATGTTTAATTTCCAAATATTTGATAATTTTACATATATATTTCTGTTATTGCCTTCAATTTAATATTGTTATGATCAGAGTATTCTTTGTATGATTTTCTTTTTTAACTTATATGAGACTTGTTTTAAATCTTAGGTTATGTCTAGCTCAATGAATGTTTCAATTACAAACAAATTTAGTTATTCTCTAAAAAATATGTATTTTTCAGCTGTTTGAAGCATATTCTATAAATGTCAAGTAGACCAATTTAGTGGGCACTGTTATTCAAGTCTCTTATCTTCTTCCTTACTTTCTGCCTACTAAATACTGAGAATGTAGTGTTAACATGTCCTGCTACAGTGTCTATGTGTGCTTGAAGTTGTGTCAGGTTTTGCTTCATGTCTTCATTTGCCGTTTGATGCCTATACATTTAAGTTGTTATATCTTCTTGATGAATTGGATATTTTATTTTATAAAATCTTCCTCTTTTTCCCTAGTAGTATTCCTTATTTAGTAGTTTTCTTTGTCTGACATTAATGTTATTGGCCCCCCACAGTCCTTATCATTAGTCTCTGCCTACTGTATCTGGTTTAATTCTTTTATTTAGTCTGTATCTTTATATTAAAAGTATAATATTTTATACAGAAAATAGTTGATCTTGTCATAATACACAATCTAATAATCTCCTACATTTATTCTGATATTTCAATAATTTACTTTATATACTATCAATACTATCTTGGTATTTGTTTTCTATTATCTGCTTTTTGTTCTGTTCTCTCTCTTTCCTTTCCTATTTTGTATTGAATATGTTTACTATTTCTTTGTATCTGTATTAGTGACTTGTTAGCTTAACTGCTTTGTTTATTAAATTGTTTTCATGTATTTGCCCAAGGATTTATAATACACATCTTAAATTTGTCAGTTTTCCTTCAAATGATATACCCATTTATATATAAGAAAATTTATATCCCTTCTTCTAAACTTTGTGAATTGTTGTCAAATTTTTATTTCAACATATATGTCTAGCAAAATGTGGTCATTATTTTTGCTTTAAGCAGCCAATTATATATTTTTAGTGAACCTTAGGAAATGTTTTGTCCTTTATATCTTTTATGCTTACATGAATATGTCGTTTTATTATGTACATATTTAGCATTTATGACACTCATTATTGATCCTTAATATTTTAATTTCTTTTTGGTATTTTTTCTTTAAGTCTGAAAACCTCCTTTAGTGTTTTTAAAGTGCAGGTTGCTAGCTGAAAATTCTATCCTCTCAGTATATAGTTTTTTTGAAAACTTTTTTTATCATCATTTTTAAGGGTATTTTCATTGTAAATAAAATTCCAGGACAACATTTTTTTAAAATGGCACTATAAATATGTAATTATATTGTCCTCTGACTTGCATTGGTTCTTTGAAAGAAGGCTTTCATCATTCCTGTTTTGTCCCCATATATGTAATGCCCATTTTTCCTCTGGATGCTTTAAGACTTTCTATTTAGCACTGTTTTTCAGCAATTGTATTATGATATCCTTTTTGTGTAGTTTTCTTTGTGTTTGGCCTACTTGAATTTCATTAATCTTCTTTGATTTGTGGGTTTATAGTTTGCATCAAATTGGAAACTTTTTGTCTTTTATTAATGGAGGCATTTTTTTTTCTTCCCCTACTTCCTCTGGAGCTCTAATTACATATCTGTCAGACTACTTGAAATTGTCCCAGAGTCACTGATTCTTTGTTTATTTTTAACTTTCTTTTTCCTGTGTGCTTCAGCTGAATAGTTTCTATTCGTTTGGATATTTTCTACTCTTACACAGTGTCTAGTCTTGTGTTAAACTTATCTGCTAATTTTTTCGCTTTATATATAGTATATTTTTATCATTTATGGAAGTTTCGTTTGATTTTTTAAATATTTTCCATTTCTTTCCTCATTATGTTTTTGTCTTACTTTAAACAGTTCAGCATGTATATAATGGATGTCTTCTAATTCCATCATCTCTGCCAGTTTTGAGGCTGCTTCTATTGACTGATATTTCTGCTCGTTATGACTAACATTTTTCCTGCTTCTTTCTATGTCTAGTATTTTTTGTCGTTGTTGGATGCTAAACATTGAGATTGTTATATTGTTGAGCATCTGAACTTGTTGTTTTTAAAAGTTTGCTGAGGGATGCCTGGGTGGCTCAGTCGCTTAAGCATCTGCCTTCGGCTTAGGTCATGATTGCAGGGTCCTGGGATCGAGTCCTGCTCGGGTTCCTTGCTTGGCAAGGAGCCCGCTTCTCCCTCTGCCTGCCACTCCTCCTGCTTGTGCTCTCTCTTGCTGGCTCTCTCTCTCTCTGATAAATAAATAAATAAATAAATAAATAAATAAATAAATATTTTTTTTGAAAATAAAAGTTTGTTGACTTTAATCTCCCCCCCCCAACTGTTAATTTATTTGAGTATCAGTTTGTTCCATGACAAACTTTTTGAGGCATGTTTTAAAGTTTTGTTGGGTCAGGTCTAAAGTAGGTTCTATTATAGCTAGAGTTTATTCTGACTGCTAAGGTTGGTCTTGAATGGCTTGCAAGGCAACTCCACTTTGGCTCTTTAAAATTTGAATTCTTTCAGCAGTGTGTGAGTTCTAGGAACCGTTCAGACTTTATCACCATGGCAGTTCTTTGACTAGCCTTATCCAACCCATGTATTAGCTTGGTGTTTGTTCAAAAATAAACCAAAAGGAATTCTGTCCTTTACTTTCCCCTATAATTTTTAGCTACTTTAACTTCACAATTCCATTTCTTATTTCTTCAATGGAGTTAGACCCCAGTATTCTGCTTGTGGTGCCTGCTCTACGCTATTACAAAGTGTCTCTATGAAGAAAAGTGCAAAAATTGTAGATGTCATTTTTCCCTTGTCTTGGTAATCTCACTTTTGTGTTGTCTGTTCAAGAACTAAAAATTTTTTCTCATCTGTTTCCAGTTTACTAATTGACCTGTGTGAAACAGTAGAAGCAGAAGCCCCCCAAATATTTTTAAGTTTAGTATTCTTGTGCTTTTTAATATTGCTCTAAAGACAAACCCAAATTCCAGTCTTGAATGGACCTGTATTAGGCTTGTGTCCTTAGGAATTTTTATTTAAAATACCTAGCTCAATTTCTAGATCTAGAGATTAATAACAATAATAGAAATTATCATTATTTTATAGATGGGTAAGTGTTGTTGACAGGAATATATTAAAAATACTTTAGAAAAATATGGTCATAAGTGTAAAGCCCGGTACCTAGCATAACGTAGTCTGTAAAAAAGTATGTTTCTCTACCACATTGAATGTGTTGTCATCTAGGATTAACACTTAACATATTACATATATTACCTTATTTCTATAAATTTTCAAGGCAAATTGAGAGTTTATTATATAAAATGGGTATTAAATGAGAAGAACATGCAGCCAAGAATACTGTATCCAGCAAGGCTGTCAATCAGAACAGAAGGGGAGATAAAGAGCTTCCAGAACTGGCAGAAACTGAACGAATATGCGACCACTAAGCCAGCCCTGCAAGAAATATTAAAGAAGATCCTGTAAGCGAAGAGAAACCTTGAAAGTAATATGGACCAGAAATTAACAGAGATGATCTATAGAAACAGGGACTTTACAGGCAATACAATGGCATCTAATTCATACCTTCAATAGTTACTGTCAATGTGAACAGGCTGAATGCTCCCCATCAAGAGAGACACAGGGTTTCAGATTGAATAAAAAAGCAGGACCCATACATATGCTGTTTACAAGAGACTCATTTTGCACCTAAAGACACCTTCAGATCAAAAGTGAGGGGATGGAGAACTCCAAAAGAAAGCTAGGGTAGCAATTCTCATATCAGACAAATTAGATTTTAAACCAAAGACTGTAGTAAGACAGGATGCATATTTCTTAACATTGGCAGGTAGTCCTTCTCTTCCATTGGTGACATATTTTTAAATCATATTCATGAGGTGGCTTTATTTAACCAAGAAAGCTAGTGGCATTTGGCCAAAATGCATTTCTTTCTCCACCCTTAAGTGATAATTCCAGCCATGGCCATTTGGGAAATTCCCATTCAGAGATTTGTTCAACTCACCTGGATGAGGTGTTTTTACTTTTTTTCTCTCATTTAGGATGTTAAAA
Organism: Ursus arctos; assembly: GCF_023065955.2. Lineage (NCBI taxonomy): Eukaryota > Metazoa > Chordata > Mammalia > Carnivora > Ursidae > Ursus > Ursus arctos. The sequence continues at coordinate 2,897,050 of NW_026622763.1, read as the reverse complement.
TAGAAGGAAACTAATCCAAATGCCTGTTGCTTAAACAAGAGGAGAGTTATTCATTTAGGCCCAAAGGCTCTTTTATCACAGAGACTATCTGTGTGAGCAATGTGTCAGACAGCCTCATTTTCCTGGTAAGTTTACCAGACTCCTCCAAACCCTCAGACTGTTGCACAGGCACCCACCCAGTCCTCCTGATGTCAGACCATCAAGGGCATTCAGAGAAAGGAATGGAGGCAGGCTTAGCTGGCCTGGAAACTAGCACACACAACACTCCTGAACATTGAAACTGGAAGGAAAGTTCTGCAAAATTAAGAGAAGTAGATCAAAGTTCCTCTGCCCTCTTCACCCATTGGGTGATCTGTGCAGTGTTGTGGCTGTGCCTCTCTAATACTGGTCCTGGCGAGAGTGGCTGATATAATGAGATGTCTTTCTGGACTTGGCAATGTGTAATGTCTGAGACTAGCTTCCCTTATGATATGGTCAGTTCATAAGGTGGCCCAGGTGTCGAGTAGAGGTTATATCATGAAGATAAAAGGTGATGAAAATCCTGCTCATTTAGCACATTGACAACACTTTCCAGGCTATTTCTAAAGTGGTAATTTTGAATGGCCTGGAAGAAGGGTTCAGGCCCACCTGGACTGACGAATCAAATTTGTCATGTTCAGGGAGACAGACTGGGATTATTTATTATATTGGGAGACTACAGTGGGAAAATCTATTTCATTTTTATACATTCAACTCTAGAAGAATAAAGATACACAAAACTATGGTCGGGACAAATATAAATAAAAATCACAAGGGACATGTGTTAAACAAATTGGCAAAAACTGTTCTGAACATGGAAACAGAGTCTTTGTTTACTAAGGCATATTTTTTTAAGATAAAGGAAACAATTACAGATATTGTGTAAAAAGGTAGGGAGGGAGGGGGTGGTGCTGAGATGGACCTCTGCTGACCACAGAGGTACAACATTGTTTATCCTCCAGAGGTCACATGGGGACATAAATGAATAATGTTTACCAACTGGGCTTCAGTTGAGCCAGTGAGCCCATGTTCCTTGTACCATTAGAAGCTACTTAAAGCTCCAACTCAGCTCAACAAACCTGCCATTTTATTCAGAATGAAGAGAGGTTCCATTTTTTTTAAGTATATTTGACACATGATGTTACATTCATGTCAGGTCTATAATATAGTGATTCAACTTCTCTATGTTATGCTATGCTCACCACAAGAGTAGCTGCCATCTGTCACCAAACAACACTATTACAATATAATTGATGATATTCCCTATGCTGGACCTTTCATTCTATAGACAGAAGCCTATATCTCCCACTTCCCTTCACTTTTTGGAAGTCCTAGTTTCTATGTGAAATACCTCATTTTCTAAATCTTGGAAGCTGCTTTGCTTTTTTCATTTTAATGGTGGAATAATATAAATATAGAAAAGTGAATATACAATTAGTAAATTTAAAAAGAAACAAACTGAATATACCAGTGTTACCAGAACCCAGTTAAGGTACAGAAAATTGTCAATTCCACAGAAACCTCACAGTCCTCTCATTCATTCATGACCCCTTCAGACTGTATAGAGAAGTTTCTTGAAAAATACATATTATAATTAAAGAAGAAAAAGGGAGAGGGGGAGGGGTTAAGATGGCAGAGGAGTAGGGGTCCCCTTTTTCAGTGGTCCCCTGAGTCGAGCTGGATAGGTACCAGACCATCCTGAACACCCACGGAATCAGCCTGAGATGCAGGAAGATATATATATCTGGATCTCTACAAATGAATATCTCTAGTGAAGAGTATTGAGGTAAGAAGCGGGGAGCCATGAATCCCCACACAGATATTGGAAGATAAACGGAAGGGGGAGGGAGCCTCCTTCTCAGGCGCTGGGAAGCGGTAGTCACCTGCACTGGGGAGTGGGCAGACTCATGGACAGGTACCGGCGAGAGAGCAGACTGAGACCATGAGCCTGGGAATGCGCGCAACCAGTCTAAAACTGGAGCTCTGGAGTGCACACAAACCACACTGAAATGGAGCTCCAGAGCGCGTGGGAGTGGCTGGTGGCTGGTGGTGTTAGAAACACAAAGGACAGAGAAATGCTGGCTCCAGAAGTGACGGCTGGAACGCCGGCTGTGTGGCGCACATCCTGGGATGCTGTAGGGTTTTTAGCGGCACCAACAGAAACAGTTAAAGTGGCCAGAAGAGCTCAGTGGAGAGTGGACTGTGACCTCTCTGTTCTGAGACAGAGGCTAGGATTCAGCCACTGCTGCTCTGACTCTCAGAAGAGGCACAGCAAACCACCAGGGAAAGTTGCCAGAGAACAAAAGCCCGGAAATACCAACACACATTGTGCCCATCCCCATCCCCCCTCGCAGGGGACTGGGAGACTCTACACAAATAGGGATGCCTGAGTGTCAGAGTGTCAGGCCCCTCCCCCAGAAGGCAGGCTGAAAAATCAAGAAGCTCACATCACTAAGGTCCCTATAAAACAAGTGTACACTGTGTGGGTCCTGGTCAATTATTTGGGCTCTGGACAACCCCACAACCTCTCCTCATCAGAATGATGAGAAGGAGAAATCTCCCCCAGCAAAGAAACGATAATGGGTCTGTGGCCTCTGCCACAGAACTCATGGATATGGATATAACCAAATTATCAGAACTAGAGTTCAGAAACAATGGTCAAGATGATGTGTAGACTTGAAAAAAGTATTAATGAAAATTTTAACGACAATATAGAATCTCTAAGGGTGGAAATGAGAGAGAACCTGGCAGAAATTAAAAATGCCATGAATCAAATGCAGTCAAAACTAGAGGCTCTGACGGCCAGAGTAAATGAGGCAGAAGAACGAATCAGTGAATTGGAGGATGGGTTGGTAGAAGAGAAAGCTAAAACAGAAACTTGGCTCAAAAAATCCAATCTCAAGAATGTAGGTTACAGAAGATTACTGACTCCATGAAATGTTCCAATGTCAGAATCATCAGCATCCCCAAGGGAGTGAAGAGAAAGAGAGGTCTAGAAGAGATATTTGAAGAAACTGTAGCTGAAAATTCCCTAATCTAGCAAAGGAAACAAGCATTCATGTCCAAGAGGCAGAGAGGACCCCTCCCAAGCTCAACCACGACAAACCTACACCACGTCACGTCATAGTGCAAGTTGCAAACTTTAGATCCAGGGATAAAGTATTGAAAGCAGCCAGGGCAAAGAAATTTCTCACGTACCAAGGCAAAAGTATCAGGATTAGGTCAGACCTGTCTACACAGACTTGGAATGAGAGAAAGTGTTGAGGGGGCATTTTTATTTTTTTTTATTTTTATTTTTTTTAATGATTTTTTATTATATTATGTTAGTCACCATACAGTATATCCCCGGTTTCCGATGTAAGGCTCGATGATTCATTAGTTGTGTATAACACCCAGTGCACCATGCAATACGTGCCCTCCTTACTACCCATCACCGGTCTATCCCATTCCCCCACCCCCCTCCCCTATGAAGTCCTCAGTTTGTTTCTCATAGTCCATAGTCTCTCATGTTTCATTCCCCCTTCTGATTACCCCCCCTTTCTTTATCCCTTTCTTCCCCTACCGATCATCCTAGTTCTTATGTTCCATAGATGAGAGAAATCATATGATAGTTGTCTTTCTCTGCTTGACTTATTTCACTTAGCATTATCTCCTCCAGTGCCATCCATGTTGTAGCAAATGTTGAGAACTCGTTCTTTCTGATAGCTGAGTAATATTCCATTGTATATATGGACCACAACTTCTTAATCCAGTCATCTGTTGAAGGGCATCTCGGCTCCTTCCACAATTTAGCTATTGTGGACATTGCTGCTATGAACATTGGGGTGCATATGGCCCTTCTCTTCACTACGTCTGTATCTTTGGGGTAAACACCCAGTAGTGCAATGGCTGGATCATAGGGTAGCTCAATTTTTAACTTTTTAAGGGACCTCCACACTGTTTTCTGGAGTGGCTGTACCAACTTGCATTCCCACCAACAATGTAGGAGGGATCCCCTTTCTCCACATCCTCTCCAACAATTGTTGTTTCTTGCCTTGTCTATTTTTGCCATTCTAACTGGCGTAAGGTGGTATCTCAGTGTGGTTTTGATTTGAATTTCCTTGATGGCTAATGATTTTGAACATTTTTTCATGTGTCTGTTAGCCATTTGTATGTCTTCATTGGAAAAGTGTCTTTTCATATCTTCTGCCCATTTTTTGATTTGTTTATTTGTTTCTCGTGGATTGAGTTTGAGAAGTTCTTTGTAGATCTTGGATACCAGTCCTTTATCTGTAGCATCATTTGCAAATATCTTCTCCCATTCCGTGGGCTGCCTCTTAGTTTTTCTGACTGTTTCCTTGGCTGTGCAGAAACTTTTAATCTTGATGAAGTCCCATAAATTCATTTTATCTTTTGTTTCTCTTGCCTTTGGGGATGTGTCATGAAAAAGTTTGCTTTGGCCGATGTCGTAGAGGTTGTTGCCTATGTTCTCCTCTAGAATTTTGATGGATTCCGGTCTCACATCGAGGTCTTTCATCCATTTGGAGTTTATTTTTGTGTATGGTGTGAGATAGTGGTCAAGTTTCATTCTTTTGCATGTAGCTGTCCAATTTTCCCAGCACCATTTATTGAAGAAACTGTCTTTTTCCCACCGGATGTTTTTTCCTGCTTTATCAAATAGTAGTTGGCCAAAGAGCCGAGGGTCCATTTCTGGGCTCTCTATTCTGTTCCATTGGTCTATGTGTCTGTTTTTGTGCCAGTACTATGCTGTCTTTGTGATCACAGCTTTGTAGTACAGCTCGAAATCCGGCATTGTGATGCCCCCAGCTTTGTTTTTCCTTTTCAACAGTTCCTTGGAGATTCGGGGCCTTTTCTGGTTCCATACAAATTTAAGGACTGCTTGTTCCAGTTCTTTGAAAAATGTCCTTGGTATTTTGATCGGGATAGCATTGAAAGTGTAGATTGCTCCGGGTAGCATGGACATTTTAACTATGTTAATTCTTCCGACCCATGCGCATGGAATATCTTTCCATCTTGTTATGTCTTCCTCAATGTCTTTCAAGAGCGATTTATAGTTTCTAGAATATAGGTCCTTTACGTCTCTGGTTAAGTTAATTCCAAGGTAACGTATGGTTTTTGGTGCTATTGTAAATGGGATGGATTCCCTAATTTCTCTTTCTTCGGTCTCGTTATTCGTGTATAGAAATGCAACTGATTTCTGAGCATTGATTTTGTATCCTGCCACGTTACTGAATTGCTCTATAACTTCTAATAGTTTGGGAGTGGCTTCTTTTGGGTTTTCCATATAGAGTATCATGTCATCTGCAAAGAGAGACATTTTGACTTCTTTGCCAATTTGAATACCTTTGATCCCTTTTTGTCGTCTGATTGCTGTTGCAAGGACTTCTAGTACTATGTTGAATAATAGTGGCGAGAGTGGGCATCCTTGTCGAGTTCCTGATCTTAAAGGAAAGGCTTCCAGCTTTTCCCCATTGAGAATAATATTTGCAGTAGGCTTTTCATAGATGGCTTTTATGAGATTGAGAAATGTACCTTCTATTCCTACACTCTGAAGGGCTTTAATCAGGAAAGGATGCTGTATTTTGTCAAATGCTTTTTCGGCATCGATTGAGAGGATCATATGGTTCCTGAGTCTTTTCTTGTTGATATGATGTATCACGCTGATTGACTTGCGAATATTGAACCACGCTTGCATCCCAGGTATGAATCCCACTTGATCGTGATGGATAATCCTTTTAATGTACTGTTGGATTCTATTAGCAAGTATCTTGTTGAGGATTTTGGCGTCCATATTCATTAGGGAAATCGGTCTGTAATTCTCCTTTTTGAGGGGGTCTTTGCCTGATTTGGGGATCAAGGTAATATTGGCCTCATAGAATGAGTTTGGTAGCTTTCCTTCTGTTTCTATTTTTTGAAATAGCTTTAGGAGAATAGGTATTATTTCTTCTTTGAATGTTTGGTAGAATACCCCAGGAAAACCGTCCGGGCCTGGAGTTTTGTTATTTGGAAGGTTGTTTATCACTGACTCAATTTCTTCATCATTAATTGGCCTGTTTAAGGAATCAATTTCTTCCGGTTTCAATCTTGGTAGTTTATAGGTTTCCAGGAAGGATTCCATCTCTTCCAAATTGGTTAGTTTATTGGCATATAGCTGTTGATAAAAATTTCTAATAATCCTTCCAATTTCAATGGTGCTCGTTGTGACCTCTCCTTTTTCATTCATAATTTTAATAATCTGGTTCCTTTCTCTTTTCTTCGGATAAGTCTTGCCAGTGGTCTGTCAATTTTATTGATTCTCTCAAAGAACCAGCTTCTAGTCCTGTTGATCTGCTCTACTGTACTTCTGGTTTCTGCCTGATTGATTTCAGCTTAATTTTGGTCAACTGCTTCCTCGTGCGTGGATTAGGCCTGTCCCTCTGTTGCTGTTCCAGCTTCTTGAGGTGAGAATATAAAAACTGCATTTTAGATTTTTCTATTCTTTTGAGTGAGGCTTGGATGGCTATGTATTTCCCCCTTAGGACCGCCTTTGCAGTATCCCATAGGTTTTGGACTGTTGTATTTTCATTCTCATTGGTCTCCATAAATTGTTTAATTTGATTTTTGATTTCCTGGTTTATCGAGTCATTCCTGAGCAGGATGGTTCTTAGTCTCCAAGTGTTTGAGTTTCTTCCAAATGTTTCCTTGTGGTTGAGTTCCAATTTCAGAGCATTGTGGTCTGAGGATATGCAGGGGATAATTTCCATCTTTTGGTATCGGCTGAGACCTGTTTTGTGTCCCAGAACATGGTCTATTCTTGAGAATGTTCCATGGGCATTAGAATAGAATGAGTATTCTTTGGTTCTGGGGTGTAGTGTTCTATATATATCTATGAGGTCCAACTCATCGAGTATGGCATTCAAAGCCTTTGATTCTTTGCTTAGTTTTTGCCAGGGTGTTCTGTCTATTTCTGAGAGTGGAGTGTTGAGGTCCCCTACTATTAATGTATTTTTATTTATATGTCTCTTTATTCTGGTTAAGAGTTGGCTTGTGTATCTTGTTGCTCCCCTGTTGGGGGCATATATATTTATAATTGTCATATCCACTTGTTGAATACTTCCCTTAAGAATAATATAGTGCCCTTCTGCATCTCTAACTATAGTCTGTAATTTAAAATCCAGTTTATCTGATATGAGAATTGCTACCCCAACTTTCTTTTGAGGTCCATTTGCGTGAAAGATGGTACTCCATCCCCTTACTCTCAGTTTGAATGCATCTTTGGGTTCTAAATGAGTCTCTTGTAGACAGCAAATGGATGGGTCATTTCTTTTTATCCAATCTGCAACCCTGTGGTGCTTTATGGGATGGTTCAAACCATTTACATTAAGACTGATTACTGAGAGATATGATTTTAATGTTGCCATGTTGCCAGTAAAGTCTTTGTTTGTATTGGCTGTGACTTTCTGATCTGTATCACTCTTGAGGCCTTTTTACTTTTATAGAACCCCCCGTAATATCTCCTGTAGGGCTGGTTTTGTGGTTACGAAATTGGTTAGTGACTGGCGATTCTGAAATGTCTTTATTTCTCCATCAATTCTGAATGACAGACTTGCTGGATAAAGGATCCTTGGCTGCATGTTTTTCTCTGAAAGAGCTTTAAAAATGCTCCCCCAATCCTTTCTCTCATTCCAGGTCTGTGTAGACAGGTCTGACGTAATTCTGATGCCTTTGCCTTGTTACGTGAGAAATTTCTTTGCCCTGGCCGCTTTCAATACTGTATCCTTGCATCTAATATTTGCAAATTGCACTATGACGTGACGTGGCGTAGGTTTGTCATGGTTGAGCTTGGGAGGGGTCCTCTCTGCCTCTTAGACATGAATGTTTGTTTCCCTTGCTAGATTAGGGAAGTTTTCAGCTACAATTTGTTCAAATATCTCTTCTAGACCTCTGTTTTTCTCCACCCCCTCGGGGATGCCGATGATTCTAACATTGGATCGTTTCATTGAGTCAGTAATCTCCCGTAACCTACATTCGTGGGCATGGATTTTTTTAAGACCATCTTCTATTTTCATTTTTTCCTCTATTAACCCATCCTCCAATTCACTAACCCGTTCCTCTGCTTCTGCGACCCTGGCCGTCAGAGCCTCTAGTTTTGCCTGCATTTGGCTCATAGAATTTTTAATTTCTGTCAGATTCGCTCTCATTTCTGTCCTTACGGATTCTATATTCTCAGTAACCTTTTCGTTAATAGTTTTTTCAATTCTACTCATCATTTTGACCATCGTTACTCTGAATTCCATTTCTGATAATTTGGTTACATCCATATCCATTATTTCTATGGCAGAGGCCACAGACTCACTGTCTTTTCTTTGCGGGGTGGGGGGGCTTCTCCTTCTTCTCATTCTGATGAAGAGAGGTTGCGGGGTTTCCAGAGCCCAAATTTGACTGGGTCCCAGGCCGTGCCCCTTGTTTTATAGGGATCTTAGGGATGTGGGCTTCTTCTTTAAAGATTTTATTTATTTATTTATGTGGCAGCCAACCAGCGAGAGAGGGAACAGAAGAAGGGGAGTGGGAGAGGAAGAAGCAGGCTCCCAGCGGAGGAGCCCGATGAGGGACTCCTTTCCGGAACGCCGGGATCATGCCCTAAGCCGAAGACAGGCGCTCAATGACTGCACCACCCAGACGCCCGGGTTGTGGGCTTCTTTATTTTTCAGCCTGCCTTCTGTGTTCTGGGGGAGGGGCCTGCCCCGCCGATACTCAGGCAACCCTGTTTGGGTAGAGTCTCCGTGTCCCCTGCGAGGGGGGATGGGGATGGGCACTCTCTGAGCCGGTATTTCCAGGCTTTTGTTCTCTGGCGGCTTTCCCTGGCGGTTTGCTGTGCCTCTTCTGAGAGTCAGAGCAGCAGCGGCCAAATTTCAGCCTCTGTCATGGAACAGAAGGATTGCGGACCTTTCTCTACTAATGTTCTGGCCACTTTAACTCTGTTTCTGTTGGTGCTGCTCAACCCTGCAGCGTCCCGGGATGTGCGCCCCACACCCGGAGTCCCAGCCCTCACTTCCAGGGCCAGCGCGTCTCTGTCCTTTGTGTTTCTAATGCCGCCAGCCGCCCCGCACGCGCTCCTGGATCTCCCAGTCTCAGTCTGGATCCAATGAGCGCGCCAGGATTCCGGGATTCCGGTGTTCCGCGAGATGCCTAGTGGCGCGCACACCCGGCTCACGGTCTCAGTCTGCTGTTTTGTGGGTGCCGTCCGCGAGCCCCGCCCGCTCTCCCGTGCAAGTGGCTACCACTTCCCGGCACCCGAACGTGGCGGCTCCCTCCCCCTTCCGTTTATCTTCCGATATCTGTGCACAGTTTCATGGCTCCCCGCTTCGTACCTCAATACTCAGCGCTGGAGATGTTCATTTGTAGAGATCCAGATGCGTCTTCCTGCGTCTCAGGCTGGTTCCGTGATTGTTTAGGCTGGTCTGGTACCTATCCAGCTCGACTCGGGGGACTGGCTGAAAACGGTGTCTCCTACTCCTCCGCCATCTTAACTCCCGGATCCTGAGGGGGCATTTTTAAAGCTCTTTCAGAGAAAAACATGCAGCCAAGAATCCTTTATCCAGCAAGGCTGTCATTCAGAATTGATGGAGAGATAAGGACCTTCCAGAATTGCCAGTCACTGACCAATTTTCTAACCATGAAACCAGCCCTACAGGAGATATTAAGGAGGGTTCTACAAAAGTAAAATGGCCCCAAGAGTGATACAGAGCAGAAAGTCACAATCTATAGAAACAAAGACTTTACTGGCAACATGGCATCATTAAAATCATATCTCTCAAAAATCACTGTCAATGTGAATGGTCTAATGCTCCCATAAATGCCACAGGGTTGCAGATTGGATAAAAAGACAGGACCTATCCATTTGCTGTCTACTAAGAGACTCTTTCTGAACCTAAAGATACATCCAGACTAAAAGTAAAGGGATGGAAAACCATCTTTCATGCCAATGGACCTCAAAAGAAAGATGGGGGTACCAATTCTCATATCAGACAGATTGGATTTTAAACTAAAGACTATAGTTAGAGATACAGAAGGGCACTATATTATTCTTAAAGGATGTATCCAACAAGTGGATATGATATTATAAATATCTATGCCCCCAACAGGGGAACAGCAAGATACACAAGCCAACTCTTAACCACAATAAGGAGACATATAGATAAAAATACGTTAATAGTAGGGGCCCTCAACACTCCACTATCAGCAATAGATAAATCACCTAAGCAGAAAATCGACAAAGAAACAAGAGCTTTGAATGTCATACTAGACCGTATAGACCTCATAGATATATATAGAACACTACAGCCCAGAACAAAAGAATACTCATTCTATTCTAATGCCCATGGAACATTCTAAAGCATAGACCATGTTCTGGGTCACAAAACAGGTCTCAAGCAATACCAAAAGACTAAAATTATTCCCTGCATATTCTCAGACCACAATGCTTTGAAATTGGAACGCAACCACAAGGAAACATTTGGAAGAAACTCAAACACTTGGAAACTAAGAATCATCCTGCTCCAGAATGATTCAATAAACCAGGAAATCAAAAATCAATTTAAACAATTTATGGAAGTCAACGAGAATGAAAACACAATGGTCCAAAACCTGTGGGACACTGCAAAGGCAGTCCTATGGGGGAAATACATAGCCATCCAAGCCTCACTCAAAAGAATAGAAAAATCTAAACTGAAGTTTTTATATTCTCACCTCTAGAAGCTGGAACAATAATGAAATAGATAAGCCACTGGCAAGAATTATACAAAAGAATAGAGAAAAGACCCAAATTAATAAAATTATGAATGAAAAGGGAGAGGTCACAAACAACAGCAATGAAATAAGAAGGATCAATACAAACTTTTATCCACAGCTTGATGCCAATAAATTAAGCAACCTTGAAGAGATGGAGGCCTTCCTGGAAAACCATTAAACTACCAAGACTGAAACAGGAAGAAATTGATTTTTTAATCAGACCAAATTATTATGAAGAAATTGAAGCAGTGATTAAAAACCTTCCAAAACCAAAACTCCAGCACCTAATGGATTCTCCAGGGAATTCTACCAAACATTCTCAGAAGACATAATACCTATTCTCCTAAAGCTATTTCAAGAAATAGAAACAGAAGGAAAACTACCAAACTCATTCTATGAGGCCAATATTACCTTGATCCCCAAACCAGGCAAAGACCCCATCAAAAAGGGGAATTACAGACCGAAATCCCTGATGAATATGGACGGCAAAATTCTCAACAAGATCCTAGCTAATAGGATCCAACAGTAAATTAAAAGGATTATCCATCATGACCAAGTTGGATTCATCCCTGGGATGCAAGGGTGGTTCAACATTCGCAAATCTATCAGTGTGATAGGTTATATCAACAAGAAAAAACTCAAGAATCATATGATCCTCTCAATAGATGCAGAAAAGCATCTGATAAAATACAGCATCCTTTCCTGATTAAAACCCTTCAGAGTGTAGGGATAGAGGGTACACTCCTCAATTTCATAAAAACCATCTATGAAAAGACTACAGCAAATATCATTCTCAATGGGGAAAAACAGAAAGCCTTTCCCTTAAGATCAGGAACACAACAAGGATGCCCACTCTCGCCATTATTATTCGACATAGTACTAGAAGTCCTTGCAACAGCAATCAGACAACTAAAAGGGATAAAAGGTATCCAAATTGACAAATAAGAAGTCAAACTGTCTCTCTTCGCAGATGACATGATACTCTATATGGAAAACCCAAAAGACTCCACCCCTAAACTACGAGAACTTATAGAGCAATACAGGAATGTGGTGGATTACAAAATCAATGCTCAGAAATCAGTGCATTTCTATACACAAATAATGAGACTGATGAAAGAGAAATTAGGGAATATATTTAATTTACAGTAGCACCAAAAATCATATGTTATCTTGGAATTAACTTAACCAGCGACATAAAGGATCTATATTCTAGAAACTACAAATCACTCTTGAAAGCCATTGAAGACACAAAAAGATGGAAAAATATTCCATGCTCATGGATCGGAAGAATTAACATAGTTAAAATGACCGTGCTACCCAGAGCAATCTACACTTTCAATGCTATCCCGATCAAAATACCAATGACATTTTACAAAGAACTGGAACAAACAGAGCTTAAATTTGTGTGGAACCAGAAAAGGCCCCAAATAGCCAAGGAATTGTTGAAAAGGATAAACAAAGCTGGGGGCATCACAATGCCAGATTTCGAGCTGTACTACAAAGCTGTGATCACAAGGAAAGCATGGTACTGGCACAAAAACAGACACATACACCAATGGAACAGGATAGAGAACCCAGAAATGGACCCTCGGCTCTTTGGGCAACTAGTCTTTGATAAAGCAGGACAAAACATCTGGTGGAAAAAAGACAGTCTCTTCAATAAATGGTGCTGGGAAAATTGGACAGCTACATGCAAAAGAATGAAACTTGACCACTCTCTCACACCATACACAAAGATAAACTCCAAATGGATGAAAGACCTCAGTGTGAGACAGGAATCCATCAAAATCCTAGAGGAGAACATAGGCAGCAACCTCTATGACATCGGCCACAGCAACCTTTTTCATGATACATCTTCAAAGGCAAGAGAAACAAAAGATAAAATGAAATTCTGGGACTTCTTCAAGATAAAAAGCTTCTGCACAGCCAAGGAAACAGTCAAAAAAACAAAGAGACAGCCCGTGGAATGGGAGAATATATTTGCAAATGACACTACAGATAAAAGACTGTTATCCAAGATCTACAAAGAACTTCTCAAACTCAATACGCGAGAAACAAATAAACAAATCATAAAATGGGCACAAGATATGAACAGACACTTTTCCAATGAAGACATACAAATGGCTAACAGACACATGAAAAATGTTCAAAATTGTTAGCCTTCAGGGAAATTCAAATCAAAACCACACTAAGATACCACCTTATGCCAGTTAGAATGGCAAAAATAGACAAGGCAAGAAACAACAATTGTTGGAGAGGATGTGGAGAAAGGGGATCCCACCTACATTCTTAGTGAGAAATCAAGTTGGTACAGCCACTCTGGAAAACAGTGTGGAGGTCCCTTAAATAGTTAAAAATTGAGCTACCCTATGACCCAGCCATTGCACTACTGGGTAATTACCCCAAAGATACAGACATAGTGAAGAGAAGGGCCACATGCACTCCAATGCTCAGAGCAGCATTGTCCACAATAGCTAAATCATGGAAGGAGCCAAGATGCCCTTCAACAGATGACTGGATTAAGAAGAAGTGGTCCATATATACAATGGAATATTACTCAGCCATCAAAAAGAACGATTTCTCAACATTTGCTGCAACATGGACGGCACTGGAGGGGATAATACTAAGTGAAATAAGTCAAGCAGAGAAAGACAATTATCATATGGTTTCACTCATATGGAACATAAGGAGTAGGAAGATTGGTAGGAGAAGAAAGAGATAAAGAAAGGGGGGTAATCAGAAGGGGGAATGAAGCATGAGAGACTATGGACTCTGAGAAACAAACTGAGGGCTTCAGAGGGGAGGGAGGTGGGGGAATGTGATAGACTGGTAATGGGTAGTAAGGAGGGCACGTATTGCATGGTGCCCTGGGTGTTATATGCAAGTAATGAATCATGTAACTTTACATCAATGACCAGGGATGTACTGTATGGTGACTAACATAATATAATAAAAAATTATTATGAAAGGAAAAAGAAGAAAAAGGGAAAAGATGAAGAAGATAGAGGAGAGAAAGGAGAAGAAAGAAGAACAGAGAAGGCAGTGGAAAAAATAGTAGAGGAGAGGGAAAGAGGTGGGAGAGGAAGATGAGGGAGAGGAGGGGAGAAAGGAGAGGAAGAAGAAAGCAGGGAAAGGAAGAGGAGGGAGAGAAAAAGAAGGGGGGAAATTAAGTGAAAGGAAGAGGAGGGAGAGGAAGAGGAGGATGGGGAAGGGTGAAGGCCATGTGAGGAAAACATAATTTACTTCCAGACTTCTAGTTTTCAATCTCTGACTTGCTTATCATTTCGAAGCCCTTCTTGAGTTTCTGTTATGGAGCCTGGAAATGTGAAACCAGTCACAGCACTCTGCATGTTCTCTCATTTTGTAGGTCTCTTCTGGACCAGATTCTTTCAAGTGGGTCAGCAAAAATGGATAATTGGCACATCCAGTATGTTGATCGTATCTGCTATATTATTTATTTTGGCCCCCAAATACCAGGCATTACTCAGAGCAAAATCAATCTCATTCTAGGCACTGGAAAAGATGGTCAAATATAAGTATGTGGTGAAGTGATTGTGCTAGCATAGGTTATTATTAATCCAAGACGAATAATGTGATTTGATGCCTAAGTACTGAAGCTGAAATGCAAAGCTATGTTTGGGCCACTAAATTTAAATTCTGTTAAAATTCTCTGTGACTTGTGCCAGTACCATACTGGCACAAAAACAGACACAAAGATCAGTGGAACAGAATAGAAAGCCCAGAAATGGACCCTCAAGACTATGGTCAACTAATCTTCGACAAAGCAGGAAAGAATGTTCAATGGAGAAAAGACAGTCTGTTCAACAAATAGTGTTAGGAAAATTGGACAACCACATGCAGAAGAATGAAACTGGACCATTTCTTTACACCACATACAAAAATATACTCAAAATGGATGAAAGACCTCAATGTGAGATGGGAATCCATCAAAATCCTTAAGGAGAACACAGGCAGTAACCTCTTCAACCTCAGCTGCTACAACTTCTTCCTAGACACATCGATTGCCAGAGGCAAGGGAAAGAATGGCAAAAATGAACTATTGGGACTTCATCAAGATAAAAAGCTTTTGCACAGCAAAGGAAACAGTCAACAAAGCTAAAAGGAAACCCATGGAATGGGAGGAGATATTTGCAAATGACATTAAAAATAGTATCCAAAATCTTTAAAGTACTTATCAAACTCAACACCCAAAGAAGAAATCAAGAAATGGGTAGAAGACATGAACAGACACTTCTGCAAAGACATCAAATGGCCAACAGACACATGAAAGTGTTCAACATTACTTGGCATCAGGGAAATACAGATCAAACCCACAATGAGTTGTCACCTCACACCAGTCAGAATGGTTAAAATTAACAAGTCAGGAAAAGACAGATGTTAGTGAGGATGTGGAGAATGTGGGAATGCAAGGTGGTGCAGCCACTCTGGAAAACAATACAGAAATTCCTCAAAAAGTTGTAAATAGAGATACCCTATGACCCAGCAATTGCACTACTGGGTATTTACCCCAAGGATACAAATGTAGTGATCCAAAGGGGCACATGTACCTCAATGTTTATAGCAACAATGTCCACAATAGCAAAACTATGGAAAGAACCTAGATGACCATCAACAGATGAATGGGTAAAGAAGATGTGGTACACACACACACACACACACACACACACACACACTGAAATATTATGCAGCCATCAAAAAATGAAAACTTGCCATTTGCAATGACGTGGATGGAACTAGAGGGTATTATGCTAAGCGAAATAAGTCAATCTGAGAAAGACAACTATCATGTGATCTCAGTGATGTGTGGAATTTGAGAAACAAGGCAGAGGATCATAGGGGAAGAGAGAAAAAAAATGAAACAAGATGAAATCAGAGAGGGAGACAAACCATAAGAGACTCTTAATCTCAGGAAACAGGTTTGCTAGAGTGGAGGGGTGTTGGAGGGATGGGATGGCTATGTTATGGACATTGGGCAGGATATGTGCTATGGTAAGTTCTGTGAATTGTGTAAGACTGATGAATCACAGAACTGTACCCCTGAAACAAATAATACATTATATATTAATAAAAAGATTTTTAAAAATTTAAAAAATTCTCTGTGACTTGCACCTTTTCTTAGTATAAAAAGACTCTTGTGTTTCTCAAATATTTTTTGCCTTTATATTTCCTGTACTTCTTTTAGCTTAACACTACTTCTATTATTTTGTGTTTTAGTGCTAACATACTATCCAATTTTATGTTTAATATTTTTTCATATTGTTTTAATCATGCTTCTTAAGATGAATAACATTGGATTTTTAGTTGGCCATGCCAATTTGAGAGCATATCTTTAACTCAGAGAATTAATTTCATTTATGTTTATTGTAAAAACTAAAGTATTTGGTCTTCTATCAGTTGTTTTGTATTTTTGATAAATGAATAATGGAATTTTTGTTATTTCCTTCTGAGATTTGGAACATGTATATATTCATATATATTAGTCATGACTTATCAAGTTTTCAAAAATATTTTTGATTGTAATTCTATACATATCAAGTACAAAAATCAAATACTTTTTTTTGTATCCCAATGTAAGACAGGATATTTAGTAGAATTTTATTCATCTAAATTTCTCTCTGGCTTGTGGTCTTTATTGACAAATGTAGTATGTTAGCCCTAAGATGCCAGTATTAATTTTTCTTACATTAAATATGTGCTTTTCCAAGAATAATATTTTGCCATTGTATTACATAACAACAATATTCATCCTGATGATTCAGAATTAACTCTTTTTTAATTTATTTATCTCTTATTCGGCTGGGGTTTGTCTTCTGATAACTTTTTAAAAAAGAGATCTGGGTAGTATAATTTTGACCTCCTGTATGTCTGAGAGTGCCTTTTGAATGAAAGCTAGCCAGACTAGCTATGGCTTTGTCTCCTGGAACCAGCACAAGACCTAGTGGCTGTTGCTGCCTTCCCTCCAGCCTTCTTGTGCAAGAAAGGTTGTAGCCAGCCTCACAGCCTTGCATATTGTCTGTTTTCTTCTTTCTGCCTAAGTGACTAAAATATTTTCCTTTTTTTTCCCTAAACATCTTTACTACAAATGTGTTATCAGATGTGTTCAGGGTCTAAAATTAAAATGATCTTTTCAGTTTTCATGTTCAGGCTTTTGTCACTTTGGAAAACTGATGCTGGTCTTGTTATCATGATCACTCCTGGGACAAGTTCTGACTGCTGGGTCAGATCTCTGTCCTCTGCCCGACTTGGCACTCATGTTCTTCCTAATCATTTCTGGGTATATGTCCTCTAACTCTTCCTTATGAAATGGCTACCTAGGTTTGTATTCTACATCACATTTCCCCAGTGCTAACCTTGCTTTATGCCCCTTCAAAAGTAGATTCTTTGATAACACATGTTCATTGCTTTGCAGTCCTAAGGACTCTACCTATCTTCCCTTTCACCTTATCTTGTTTTAAAAAGGTCAACCTGTTCTCTTTTTAAGAGCATTTTGTTCACAGCCACAGAATCTTTCTTCTTTCACCCTACTAAAGAGCTGAGCATGTTCTTAAAATGTACAAGTTTATACATTTCCTGTATCCCTAATTTGTCATTTTAGGAGCTACACTGCTTGAGTAACTTATCAGTTCTTAAATTTGAAGTGATCTAGCCAATTTAACAACCAAGTTGTGTGGTATGCCCCATCTTTTCTCTTGTTTGCCTCAATGCTCTCAAAATCTCTTCCCATTAGTTGAGTCAAGGGCAGAGTTGATATGCATTTCTCCTGGCCCAATCCCAGGATGTCATGGAAAAGGTCCTATGTGATTAAGAGAGTATATTTTCCTGGCCTCATGGTCTTGTTTTCTGAACCAGTAGAATACCCGAAAAGCTGCATGCCCAACATACAGACACATCGGAACCTCCTTATCTCAGCCTACAGATTTCTATTTGATATTTTTTTCCCCAGAAAGCAATGTGCCATGACTGATCATCCCCTACTCTTTCTTTTTGGTGAATGGGTTGGACACCTCAGAGTAAGTAATGAAAGAGAGGTATAAATAGTAATGGAGTGGGGATGGTGGTGGTGAATGAAGACTTGATGAGGACTGGAGCCATTCTTTGTGTGATGTAAAATGCAGCACCTGTTCAGTAGGGATATCTACTCAGTTTTGCCATATGCACAAATCCTGCAAATCTTAGCCAAGGGTCAGGAATGACATTTATCTTGCTGCAGATGGTGAGCCATGTGTTTCAGTGAGAACACTCAGATCAACTCCATCAGTCATAGATAGATCACTCACAGGTTGGGCAATGGTTAATTTTCAGTATTGTGAGGTGTTGTGTTCTGGATCCCTGTGTTTCTCCAACATATGAATATAACACTAATATCCAACTTGTGGTATTGTTGATGTCCTCCACCCTTGTGGGGTTGGCTTTCTCCTCTGGCTAAGCCTGGAACACATCTCTCTCCAGACAAAGCAGAAAAATACCAGGAAGCTCTCAGTAACTTGGTATGCCTTCTGACTCAGGCAGATACAGGTAATGTACTCAGAATGTTGTCATCTGAAATTTCTCTTTTCGCAGTCCCTCTGTCTTAATTCTTCCTCAGATTTCTTCTGTGTTGCTCTCTTTTATCTTGCTCAAATGGACATTGAATCTAAGGTTCCGGTTTTACTAATTTCTTGTCCCTTGGCAACCTTTCTCTGGGTGAGGTCAGGTATGTCCACGACTTCTACATCACTTAGAAACTTACAACCCTAAACATAATCTCTAGCCCAAGCCTCTGACCCAAACATTCAGATCCTGACATGAGGCTTTTCATGGACTACCTGGACATCTCATTAGTAGACCCCAATGTCCTGTTTCTTCTGAGTGTCTACAGTTTACTTTTCCTCTAATACTTAAGTTATAAAGAGATTTTGATAATTACATTAAATAATGCATGAGAAAGTCCTTTGTAACTCTAATTGAACATACAGTTAATTTTTTATACCACCCACCTAGTTCCACCAGGAAGTCTCTGAGGTTTCTCAGACTTATCTGTCCTTCTTGCTTCCAAATGCATGTCCTGAGTATTTGGAATCTGAAGGACCTCTGAATTCTCATCTTCTTTTCTCTACCCTCCATTTCAACTGCCCTAGTTGGGCCTCCTCATGTCTCAGGTAGGCTAAGGTAAAAGTTAGATAAAAGTTCTCCTCGTCCCGACATCCTGCGTTCTGCCTATGAGCATCACACCATCTCCTGCCAGGCTTAAATGTGCTGCTGGTCCCGTTGTCTTCATGTCCAGGTTCACACTTGGGCAGAGTCCAGTAATAAGCCCTCTCTCCTGCTCTCTGCATCTGGGCAACAGTGGCAAAGGGTAAGCAGGGTTCCAGAGGCTATAGAACACACAGCTCTAGTGATTGATATAGGCAGGCAGTACTCTACAGAGTGCATACCCAGCCTCTCTTTAGTCTGCTTCTCTTAAAGAAGCAGAACTTGAGAAGGGAAAAAGCCTTTGGGTAATTTTCAAATCAAAGTTTAATTCATTTATACCCATTCACCTTTGGAAATGAAGAGCATAAAGCATACATTTGATAATGCTTTGATTTTGCCTGGCACATTTAAAATGTAAAAATGAATGGCTTTATTGATTTTCCTTCACCACAAAATAAGCCATAAAACACAAATAAATCAACCTTTCCAAGTGGAGCCCATTTTCAGTGGGAAAACATGCGGGCTGACAGAGCTCATCAAGTATAGGTCCCTATTGGGCTCCAAGTTATTTCTGAGCTTAAGTAGAACTTATGGGCTGAAGGCTCTGACTCTGTGATAACCCTTCTTTGATTGTGATTCCATCTTCTGAGCCCTGTTTAAGCGTAGGTCAGTTGTGAATAACAGCCCGTCCTGATGCTGTTGCAGCCATGGAATCTGACACTCCCAGGGAGTTCTCTGGAGAAGTAGCCTTGTGTTCTGGATCAGAGCATGAAATGAAATGTAAGAGTCAATGTTATTACAGTTCTCACTGTGCAGATCCCTGGGCAGCAGGGGCAATAGGTAGACATGACTATCCTGGGCCTAGATCTGATTACTTCTTCTTTTTCTATGTACACTCTTCCACTCTTGCCTATTTAAACAATTATCCATCCTGTATCAGAGAGGCTTCCATCGGAAAAGCAAAAAACACCACATGTGATGTACAATTTGGAATTAGTTATAAGGATTAGAGCTGGTGGGGTAGTCTGAACAGGCTACTGCCTCTGCATCAGGTATTGACCCTGAGACTACCCAACTATGGATCAGACAAGCAAGGCAGTGGTGAAAAAACAAGAAACTGGGTGTAGACCAAGTCAAGAGTTAAGGACAACTACATCAGGAAGAGCATGGGAACACGTCTGCCTATACCACCTACAATCTTAATGCTGTAGGTGACCTGCAGGAGAACCTGGCTCCCTTTGCCAAGGAGTTGCCCCTGTATCTAGACTAGGCCTTGCAGAAGTTGAAGGAAGAGACCCTCTAGGAACCATATATGTCATGTGGATCTCAGTGTTACCCTATGCCAACCAGGTAAACCAGCAGATAAGTGACAGCATGCATGAATTACACACTCAGTCCTTACCTATAGAGAATAAAAATATGTCTGCAAAATGCCCCTTGAGGCCAATACTAATTGGGAATCATACTAGAAATAGAAACTGGGGGTTTCACTCCCAGCTTAGTTAAGTTGGGACAGATCAAAGCCACCACACATGATCCAGGTTCTCAGGTTGCCCTTATGCCTTTTCACTTCCATGTCTTTGTTTATGGCTGGAATGCTCAGCAATAGTCATTAAAATGATAGGAATTGATAAAAAGTTGTCCTTGCTCACCTCCATATCATCTGGTTTGAAATCTACCCCTGACTGATCACACACCCCCTTTCCTGAGTAATGTAACTCATGAGCGCTGACCCTGCTGTTTCCCTGCTATCTATAGCCCACCTTTTGGGAAATCCAGAGATGCTCAAGGCCAAGAGATAGATGTGTGTCAGTCCAGGCCCACAAGAGTAAAAGAGAATCACTCTGAGTTCTGAAACTCTTGCAACCAGAGGCAAGGCAACCCAGAGATTTTCAAAGCAGGAAACTTTCTCCACTGCTAGCCTGAAGGAACAAAGAAGGAGGTATGTTGCTGGTGCCCAGTGGTCAGGGTCACCTCAACACCTAAAGCTACTTCTGCCAAAGGCACTGCCTATAAAAGGTAGACAGCAGACACACCCTCTTGTTTCCCTTTCCCTGGCTGTCTGTACACAAGGAGACACCCGCTCCAATAAAAATGAATTAGGAGAAAAGTAAAAAACAGATCTGAAGGCAGGCAGGTAATGTCTGGCTTCCAGTAGAATTCCACTCTGTGCTAAATGTGGCACTAACTGGATCTAGCAGAATGTATCATGGCTCCTGTTCTCAAGAAGCTTGAAAGTGTAAGCAAGAGTTTTTGAAGATAAGAGGCACAGGAAAGAATACATCAGGAGGTGCCTATCTCAGCCTGGAGAAAAGAAGGGGCAAAGGTATCCCTGAGTCCAGACTTTGATATCAACTTGAGAAAACTTTGAGCCATCCCCCAATATCAGGTAAGCTGACCTATGAATGCACCACAAATATTCACTTATTCAACTAATACTTTATTCAGCAGTTACTATGTGACAAACATCATGCTCCTTACAATCATCTACCCTAGGCATACTTGGTTATTACTGTGTTGGAAGTCCCCAAGACCATCCTAAGGCTCCAAACTTTGCTTAAATTTACAGGACTAAGAAAACCATTTTACTCATGATTATTTTTATTATTTATTATTTTTATTTTTTACTGTGAAAGGAAACAGGTTAAAATTCACAAAGGGGAAATGTATATGGGCAAATTCCAGGAGAAACCAAACACAAGGTTCTAGACTTTCTCAGTGGAGTCACACAGGGACATACTTAGTTATCTCAGCAATTATATATAATTCCAATGATACATAACCCCAGGGAAACTCACCCCAGCCTTGGTGTTGAAGCTCTTTGTTCACATGGACATGCAGTGCTCCAAAGACTAATCTTATTGACCTTAGCAGTTTTCAGCTCTAGCAGAAGTAAACATACAGCAATGGCTCAGGATTTCAGGCATATAAAATGCTCTTATTAGACAGCATATTCCAAGGGCTCAGAGGTTATCTCCTAGGACTGTCAAGGTAATCAAGGGACAATCCTGGATAGGCCTTTCTTTGGGACATGTGTGGTTTAAACAACAATGCCTATTGAGCTAAGTCATTGGTGCAAACTCCGGAATTCCTATTTTGATCCAATTCTCACCTGAGCCCTAATCATTGCTACATTCCCTTATGCTCATCCACCCCTGATGAACCTGGGATTTGTATGTAGGTCACCTCACCACAATCACTGAATTATGTGTTTCAAGATCCAGTGTGTGATAACATTCTATTTAGGGACATTGCCTTGGATTGGAATCCATTTATTTATTCATTCAGTCACTATCAACTGAGCACATAGGATGTACCAAGAATTGTAAGCACACCAGTTACTGCAATAAAATGTAACAAACCCGAAACTCACCCTGGCAAAGAGTATGGTCTGGTAGAGTAGCACATGTGAATAAGGAAATACAATATAACTGACAGTGTACTGAATTGAGTACTGTCACCCCAATATTCATGTCTACTCAGAGCCTGAGAATGTGATCTTATTTGGAAATAGAGCTTTTGCAGATGTACTCAAGTTGAGATGTAGTTTTATTGGATTAGTGTGGACCCTAATCCAATGACTGGTGTCCTTATAAGAAAAAGGAAGTTTGGACACAGAGATGCACACAGAGGGAAAAGAATGAAGACACAGTGAACTCCATGAGATGATAGAGGCAGAGATTGGAGTGACATGTCTAAAGGTCAAGGAATGCCATCTACCACCAGAACTTGAAAGAGACAAGAAAGAATCCTCTCTTCCCTAGAGCCTTCAGAATTCAAAAACAAAAACAAACAAACAAACAAACAAAAAAACGATGGTTCAATCAATACCTTGATTTTAGACTTCTAGCCTCCAGAATCGTGAGAATAGATTTCTGTTGTTCCAACCCACTAAGTTTGTAGTATTTTGTTACAGGAGTCCTTGGTAATGAAGGACTCGGGAATGCGTTAAAAGATGGACAGAGCATTGGGACACCACAGGAGAAATGCTGAAGATCCAAATCGGGAGGCCAGGAAATAAACTCCAGAGGGAATGACAACTTCCAGGAGAAAGTTTACTGCTGTAGAGGTTGTAAGGAAAAGTGTACGCAGAGAGAATTCCAGGCGCAGGAAAGAATGCATGTTAAAGGCATGAAGGAGAGAGAGAAGGTGGGTCACTAGAGGAACTGAAAGAAAAGGGGGAGAATTATACCCTAAGGTGTAAAACTAATAAATGTGAAACAATGTTGGGAAGACTGGAACCTTACATGGGCAGTAGCTGATCTGTGTGCACAACCCCATGTAAGTGGTCTAGACGGGACACACCTTCATGGCTAGTTCCCTGCTGGACCTCAAAATAAGGAATACATCTTCTGACATATTTGGTTTCACTAGTTATCTCTGATTCACATTTTATCCCTATGTCAATGGATAATGTGGCCAGTGAGAAAGGGCTTGGGAAGTCAGCATAATTATAAGAAAATACTATGACTTTGGTAACTTTTTATAACTTTGGTGCCTTATTGAAATAAAATTCCACTATGACCATTATTGATTGCCTTTCCAGTAGATAGCATTATAGTGTTTCCAAACTGGCACCAAAATCCTGCAAAATGTCACTAAGCATGATTCAACATCATCAGTTCAGGTGAGAACTGTTAATAACAGGTGGAAGAGCTTCCCTTTTTCCAACTGAACAATGTCAAACTTTCAATAAAGGAAATCTGCAGTGCTGTTCATGAGCCCATCTCTCACCTTTCATTTCTCTTCACATGTTGTCAATTTAGACTTGGGTTAGAGTTTATGATTTGCCAATTCTATCACGATATTATATTTGAGCATTGCTTTAAACAAACACATCATGAATAGTGAATCTTACTATTTTGGACTCTTAATTGAAAAACAAACAAACACACAAAACAAAACAAAAAAAGCTTGAGTTATTACTGTGATTCAGCCAACTGGGAAATTGTGAAAAAGGAGCAGATGAATCCCTATAAACCCAGTTTACTTCCATTTCTATGCTACATAGTGTGATTGTTGTCAGTGATATCAATTATGTTTTCTAAAATAAACATGGGAACCAGACATGTGCCAGGATGTAACAATGCAGCACTGGGAGGCTCATGGGAGCGTGGCAAAGTGGATGTCTCCAGGGAGACATTGTAGTAGAGATCAAGGAGCATCTGCTCAGGAATAGGAAGGTTTGGGGGTGTATTTTGGCTTAAGAAA
This sequence comes from Ursus arctos, assembly GCF_023065955.2. NCBI lineage: Eukaryota > Metazoa > Chordata > Mammalia > Carnivora > Ursidae > Ursus > Ursus arctos. The sequence goes on along the minus strand of NW_026622763.1, from coordinate 2,872,858 downwards.
TTATTTATGGGAATGAGCAAGGGGAACCCATGGAAAAGAAACAATATCCCCCTTGAGTAAAGGCTTGAAAAATTTACATGTATGTTATATAAATATACATATGCACTTACGTATATAACCAATGTGCATATACTGCATAATTGTTTACATACATGTATTCACACTCATAAATAATACACATATAAATTATACATATGCAAATATATACGTTTACATGTATATGTAAATTTGTTCAAACCTCTGCTCCAAAAGGGATATTATTGTTTCCTTCCATGGTTTCCTCTTGCTCATCTTATAAGTCTGGGAGGAATATGTTTGAAAGAAAGTATGGAAGTCAAACCCACTCTTTTCTTTGTAATTTGTTTTCTTTTTACTATATGGTATTTTTCTCTCTCTTTAAAATATTTCTGTGGCCCCTTATTAAATGATCTTTTGATCACTGACAGGGAAACTAAAGGTATCTTAGGAATGATTCCAGGTTGGGAATGAAGCCCGTGAGGCTTTGTGGCCAGGCAGATATCAGAGGGGTACAGCCACAATGGGACACAGTGCAAACAACTTTGCTTCTCTTTCAGCCTCAATTTCCTCCTCTATAACTTGAACATCCGTGTTGGGAATTATAGATAGTGGGGTGTACATTACCACATGCCCAATAGTAGGTGCTCTACAAATACAGGCACCTGTTGAATTACACTTTGCAGGGAGACACCAGCATACCCTACACTACCATCACATGTGATTTTCTTGAGCACTTTAATGTTTTATACCATCAACTAATAGCAGTTAACCATTAAGAACACTCAGAAACATAGCAAACTGTGGTGGGAATATATACTCTATGGAGTAGCTGTTTCCTGAAATCCCCCTTCTAGCTGAATTTGGCCATGTGCTTTGTCTTAGCTGTGCTTATAGTGCTCTAGGATTCCAACATGAATCAATGAGCCAGGGCCACCCACCTCTGGATGGTTACACGGTGTGCAAAGCCAGCAGCTGCTTTGCCACTTGAATCTCCTTATAATGAGGATATGTCTGTGCCTTTATCTTCATTACTCCACACAGCCTTGACTGTTTCTTTCACCTGCTTCCACCAAACTACCTTCATGAGCTCTTTTCAGGTAAGTTTTTATTGATTATAGTTCTTCTTTTCATTAGAGAGTTAATATGTCTTTGAAAGGAGGTTAGGATTTTAATTCAGACTGTTGTTAGTTTTTATGGGTCTGGTTAAAAATAGCATAGGTTTTCAGTGGTTTGGCCAAATACATTTTCCCCTTTACATGTGTGATTTTGCAGAATGCAAGGTTTTTTAGAAATCACATAGTATGCTATGGAAAATTTGCAATTTTCTACCATTCTCCATAATGTGAAGCATTGTGGTATTTAGAAGCAGTAGTGCTGGCATTAGGAGGCCTCTATTCCTTACTAGCTCTGTTCTTACTCATTGGCTTAGGAAATTCTTCTGACCAGGTGGCAAGCAGCTGACTGCAAACCTTTCCCACTATCTGCCTCTTCATTCTCACTTAACCTGTATTTTTGTATCCTTTATGACCTCACACTGAAAACCATGGGTGTTATTTCCTGTTCTGATTTTATGCTTCCACAGAGATGCTATTTATCATGTTCTTGCTCTGCTGTTCAAACTTTAACCCAAAAGACAATGATGCCACACATCTTCCAGGCTAACCCTTTGGGATTTAAGACCCCAGCTGAAGTGCTGGTGGTTTCTTTCCTTACTCTACTTTCATGGAATTAGAAAATCCTATAGCAGGGGTGCCTGGGTGGCACAGCGATTAAGCGTCTGCCTTCGGCTCAGGGCGTGATCCTGGCATTACGGGATCAAGCCCCACATCAGGCTCCTCTGCTATGAGCCTGCTTCTTCCTCTCCCACTCCCCCTGCTTGTGTTCCCTCTTGCTGGCTGTCTCTATCTCTGTCAAATAAATAAATAAAATCTTTAAAAAAAAAAAAAGAAAATCCTATAGCAGAGTAATGGTCTTTCTTTTTCCTTCCTTCCTTCCTTCCTTCCTTCCTTCCTTCCTTCCTTCCTTCCTTCTTTCCTTCCTTCCTTCCTCCCTTCTTTTCTTTCTCTCTTTCTCTCTTTCTCTCTTTCTTTCTTTCTTTCTTTCTTTCTTCCTCTTTCATTTGGTTTAAAGTGATCTAAAGTTGGTAGTGTCCATGTGCCTGGCAGAAGCTAATGACACAAATCTTCTTTAGAAGAACCCATGGGAAGAAAAAATCAGTCTTTAAAAACTAGCCATAATTTTAAAAATTAAAATCAAATATCGAAAAATATTATATTATATAAAATTTTGATAAAACTGATAAAACATTTAAGGAAAAAAGGCATATGGCAAAACAAGCAAAAACAATAGCCACATGAATCAGAAATGAGAGAATGCAGACATTGCAATAAACAGAAAGATAATAATTAAAACTAAGTTTAATTCGTGTTTTAAAATAAGTGTAGTGGAAGATTAAAAATGTCAGTAAAAATAAGAAATTATATTTTATATTATATTTATAAATTCTATTTATTGTACTTATATATTATATTTTATATGAATAAGCTAGCATAAAGGAAAAGAAAACCAAATAGAAATCAAGGAAATAAGAAATGAGATAATTTTTAAAAATCAATGGAAATGTTCAACAACATTAGAAATAAAGAGTAATTTCTTAAACTGGAAGTTGAATATGAAGAAATTATATAGAATAATGAAAAGAGAGACCAAGAAATAAGAAAAATGAACTGGAGTTTAAGAGAAATGGTTGAAATCTAATATATGTCTAACAGAAGTTCTAGAAAGAAAGAAAAAGAATGGCAGAGAAAAATTTCCAGCAAAATACCTGATGATTCCACCATCTTCAGGCTTTCTTATTGCTGTTGAGTGTCTAATTGCTACCAATTTGAAGTAATCTGCTTTCCTCTCTGCCTCCTTTAAAATCTTTTTTGCTTTTCTTTTCTACAGATTTATCATAATGCATCAGGGGATTATTTTGTATTCTGCTGCATATTTATTAAGATTCTTGAATCTGAAGTGAGTTTCACTCATTTCTCAAATAAAAACAAATTTTATTTTGTCTATTTAAATATTTTCACTATCATTCTTCTCCTTTCTTTCTAGAATTCCCATTAGACATATATATTGGCTGAACTGACCACATTATATTAAAATTGTCAAAGTCAAATACAAAGAGCAATTTGAAAGCAGTAGGAGAAAAGCAACTGTGACAAATAAGAAAACCCATTCTCCCGCCCACCCATAAGACTACAGAGAGATTTCTCAACAGGTGTTTTGCAGGCCAGAAGAAATGAGATAATATGCTCAAAATATTGAAAGAATAACACTATCAATTAAGAATAACATACTGGAAAAACTGTTCTTCAGAAAAGAAAGTGAGAGAAATATTTTTTATAAAAATTTATTATGTTATGTTACTCACCATACAGTACGTCATAAATTTTTGACGTAGTGTTCCATGATTCATTATTTGCATATAACAGCCAGTGCTCCATGCACTATGTGCCCCCCTTAATACCCACCACCGGCCTAGCCCAATCCCCCACCCCCCTCCCCTCTGAAGCCCTCAGTTTGTTTCCCAGAGTCCATAGTCTCTCATGGTTCATTCCCCCTTTTGTTTACCCCCCTTCATTTTTCCTTTCCTTCTCCTACAAATCTTCCGGCTATTTCTTATGTTCCATAAATGAGTGAAACCGTATGATAATTGTCTTTCTCTGCTTCACTTATTTCACTTAACATAATCTCCTCCAGTGCCGTCCATGTTGCTGCAAATGTTGAGAACTCATTCTTTCTGATGGCTGAGTAATATTCCATTGTATATATATGGACCACATCTTCTTAATCCAGTCATCTGTTGAAGGGCATCTCAGCTCCTTCCACACTTTAGCTATTGTGGACAATGCTGCTATGAACATTGGGGTGCATATGGCCCTTCTCTTCAAATATACATCTGTATCTTTGGGGTAAATACCCAGTAGTACAATTGTTGGATCATAGAGTAGCTCAATTTTTAACTTTTTAAGGGACCTCTACACTGATTTCCAAAGCGGCTGTACCAACTTGCATTCCCACCAACAGTGTAAGAGGGATCCCTTTCTCCACATCCTCTCCAACACTTGTTGTTTCTTGCCTTGTCAACTTGCCATTCTAACTGGCATAAGGTGGTATCTCAATGTGGTTTTGATTTGAATTTCCCTGATGGATAATGATGTTGAACATTTTTTCATGTGTCTGTTAGCCATTTGTATGTTTTCATTGGAAAAGTGTCTGTTCATATCTTCAGCCCATTTTTTGATTTGATAATTTGTTTCTGTGTATAGACTTTGAGAAGTTCTTTGTAGATCTTGGATACCAGTCTTTTATCTGTAGTGTCATTTGCAAATAACTTCTTCCATTCCGTGGGCTGCCTCTTAGTTTTTTGGACTGTTTCCTTAGCTGTCCAGAAGCTTTTTATCTTGATGAAGTCTCACAAGTTCATTTTTTCTTTTGTTTCTCTTGTCTTTGGTGATGTGTCATGAAAAAAGTTGCTGTGGCCAATGTCAAAGAGGTTGCTGCTTATGCTCTCCTCTAGGATTTTGATGGATTCCTCTCTCACCTACAGGTCTTTCAATCATTTGGAGTTTATCTTTGTGTATGGTGTGAGAGAGTGGTCAAGTTTCATTCTTTTGCATACAGCTGTCCAATTTTCCCAGACCCATTTATTGAAGAGACTATTTTCCACTAGGTGGTTTTTCCTGCTTTGTCAAAGATTTGTAGCCCAAAGAGCCAAGGGTCCATTTCTGGGTTCTCTATTCTGTTCCATTGGTCTATGTGTCTGTTTTTGTGCCAGTACCATGCTGTCTTTGTGATAGCAGCTTCGTAGTATAGCTTGAAATCTGGCATTGTGATGCCCCCAGCTTTGTTTTTCCTTTTCAACTATTCCTTGGTGATTCGGGGTTCCACACAAATTTAAGGGCTGTTTGTTCCAGTTCTTTGCAAAATGTCATTGGTATTTTGATTTGGATGGCATTGAAAGTGTAGATTACTCTGGGTAGCATGGACATTTTAACTGTGTGTATTCTTCCAATCCATGAGCATGGAATATTTTTCCATCTTTTTGTGTCTTCTTCAATGTCTTTCAAGAGTGATCTGTAGTTTCTAGAATTTATTTGACAAATTACAGCATCGTTTCATGATAAAACCCTTCAGAGTGTAGGGATAGAGGGCACAGTCCTCAATTTCATAAAAACCGTCTATGAAAAGACTACAGCAAATATCATTCCCAATGGGGAAAAGCTGGAAGCCTTTCCCTTAAGATCAGGAATACGATAAGAATGCCCACTCTCGCCATTATTATTCAACATAGTACTAGAAGTCCTTGCAACAGCAATCAGACAACAAATAAGGATAAAAGGTATCCAAATTGGCAAAGAAGTGAAACAGTCTCTCTTCACAGATGACATGATCCTCTATATGGAAAACCCAAAAGACTCCACCCCCAAATTACTAGAACTTATAGAGCAATTCAGTAATGTGGCGGGATACAAAATCAATGCTCAGAAATCAGTTGCATTTTTATATATGAACAATGAGACTGAAGAAAGAGAAATTAGGGAATCCATTCCATTCACTATACCACCAAAAATCATACATTATCTCAGAATTAACTTAACCAGAGAGGTAAAGTATCTATATTTGAGAAATATTTTCCTAAATAAAAAGTTTTCTGAGTTTATCACAACTAGATATGCCTTACAAAAAATATTAAGGGCATTTTCACATGATAATGAAAGGATGCTAATTAATATCATACAGACACTATAATGTATTTTAAGACTCATAGCTAATGGTAAATAGAGTCAAATTGAAATGGTGGTGCATAATTTACTTACAATTCTAGTTAAAAAAATTAAAAGAAACATTTTTATCCATCTATCATTTGATGGATACTTGGGCTGTTTCCATAATATGACTATTGTAGACAACGCTGCTATAAACATCAGGGTGCATGTATCCTTTTGAATTAGTACATTTTTATCCTTTGGGTAAATACTTAGTAGTGTAATTGTTGGCGCATAGGATATTTCTATTTTTTTAACTTTTTGAAGGACCTCCATACTGTTTTCCAGAGTGGTTGCACTAGTTTGCATTCCTACCAATAGTGCAAGAGGGTTCCCCTTTCTCCACATCCTCACCAACACCTGTTGCTTCTTCTGTTGTTGATTTTTACCCATTCTGACAGGTGTGAGGCAATATCTCATTGTAGTTTTGATTTGCATTTCCCTGATCATGAGTGATGTTGAGCATCTTTTCATGTGTCTCTTCACCATCCATATGTCTTCTTTGGAAAATGTCTATTCATGTGTTCTGCCCATTTTTTAATTGGATTATTCATTTTTGGGGGTGTTGAGTTTTATAAACTTTTTATGTATTTTGGATACTAACCTTTTATCAGATATGTCATTTGCAAATATCTTCTCCCACTCCATTGGTTGCCTTTTAGTTTTGTCAATTGTTTCCTTCACTGTGCAGAAGCTTTTCATTTTGGTGTAATCCCAATAGTTTATTTTTACTTTTGTTTCCCTGGCCCAGGAGACATATCTAGAAATAAGTTGCTATAGCCCACATCAAAGAGGTTACTGCCTGTATTCTTGCCTAGGATTTTTATGGTTTCCTCTCTCACATTTGGGTCTTTAGAGCTACAGACTATTATGCTAAGTGAAACAAGTCAGTCAGAAAAAGGTAAATACAATATGATATCACTCGTATGTGGAATTCAAGAAACAAAACAAATGAGCAAAAGGAAAAAGAGACAGAGAGGCAAACCAAGAAACAGACTCTTAACTATAGGGAATTAACTGATAGTTGCCAAAAGTGAAGTAGGTGGGGATGTGTTAAATAGGTGATGGGAATTAAAGAGGGCACTTGTGATGAGAACCAGGTGATATATGGAAGTGTTGAATCACTATATTGTACACCTGAACTAGCATTATGCTGTAATTAACGAACTGGAATTTAGATTAAAACTTAAAAAGAAACCTAAAAAGATAAATAAATGAAAGAAACAAATGAATAAATTCCTAGAAACATGTAATCTTCCAAGTCTAAATCAAGAAGTAGAAAATCTGAATAGACTGATTGCTAGTAAAAAACTTAAATCAGTACCCCAAAAACTTCCAACAAACAAAAGTCCAGGACCAGATAGATTCATGGGTGAATTCCAAAAAACATTAAAACAGACTTAATACCTATTTTTTTCAAACTATTCCCAAAAATATAAGTAAGAGAAATGCTTTCAAATACATTCTACAAGGCCAGGATTATTCTGATACCAAAACCAAAGACAGTGTGAAAAATACTTACAGACCAATGAACATAGATTCAAAGATCCTCAACAAAATATTAGCAAATAAAATTTAGTAATACATTAAAAAGATTGTTCACCACAATCAAGTGGGATTTGTTCCAGGGATGTGAGGATCGTTCAATATTTGCAAATCAATGAATATGATGCACCATATTAACAAAATGAAGGATAAAAATCATATGATCATCTGAATAGATGAAGAAAAATTATTTGACAAAATTAACATCTGTTCCTTATAAAAACTCTCAGCGAAGTGGATTGAGATGAAGGATATCTCAACATATTAAAGACAATATGTGAGGAATCCACAGCTAACATCATACTCAATGGTGACAAGCTAAAAGCTTTTAGTCTAAAATCAGGAACAAAGCAAGGATGTTCTCACTTAAAACTTTTATTCAACATAGTACTGGAAGTCCTAGCCATAGCAATCAGAAAAGAAAAAGAAGTAAATGATATCCAAACTGGTAAAGAATAAATAAATAAAACCATCAGTATTTCTATATGACATAGTAGTATATAAATAAATCTTAAAAAAACTATTAGAAATAATAAATAAATTTAGTAAATTTGTAATTAAAAGAATTAGTATACAGAAATCTGCTGCATTTTTATACTAATAACAAAGCAGCAGAAAGAGAAAAATTGTTAATCCCATTTAAAATTGCATCAAAAAGTATAAAATGACTAAGAATAAATTTAACCAAGGAGGTGAAAAACCTGTATTCTGAAAGTTGTAAGATATTAATGAAAGAAATTAAAGGTGACACAAATAAATGGAAACCTCATGCTTATGGATTGCAAGAATTAATATGTTTTAAATGTTTTATTACCCAAAGCAATGTACAGTTTTAATTCAATTTCTATCAAAATAACAATAGCATTTTTTATAGAACTAGAGAAATAGTTCCAAATTTTTTGTGAAATTACCAAGACCCCAAATAGTCAAAGAAATCTTGAGATAGAAGAACAAAGATGAAAGGATCACAATCCCAGATTTTAAGTTATCTTACAGATCAATAGTAATCAAAACAATGTGATATTGCCACAAAAAAATGGATGTATAGATCGATAGAAGAGAATTGAAAGCCCATAAATAATACCACACTTATATAATTAATTCATCTATAACAGAAGAAGCAAGAATATAAAATGGAAGAGATACTTGGGTGGCTCCGTTGGTTAAGTGTCTGCCTTTGGCTCAGGTCATGATCCCAGGGTCCTGGAATAGAGTCCTGCATTGAGCTCCTTGATCAGCAGGGAGCCTGCTTCTCCCTGTGCCTGTTGCTCCCCCTGCTTGTGCACTATCTCTCTCTGACAGATAGATGATAGATAGATAGATGATAGATAGATAGATAGATAGATAGATAGATAGATAGATGATAGATGAGATAGAGATAGATATAAAATGTAAATATGTAAAAGATATAAAATGTGACAATATGCATGTGTGTATGTGTGTGTGTGTGTACACACGCAATGGGTTATTACTCAGTTATAGAAAAGATGGAAATCCTGTCACTTGGGACAACATAAATAAACTTTTAGGGCGTTATGCTAAGTCAAATAAGTCAGGTAGAAAAAGACCAATACCTTATGATCTCACTGTATGTGAAATCTAAAACAAAAAAACAAATAAACAAAACAAAAAACAAAACAAAACACAAAACACAAAAAACCAGAGGTGAAGGATAGGTGATGACCAAAATGAATGAAATGCATCAACTATACAAATTTCCAGTTTTTTGTTTTTTGTTTTCACAAATTTCCAGTTTTAAAATAACTAAGTCATGGGACTGTAATTTGCAGCATTGGTGATGATTATTAACAACACTGCATTGTGTATCAGAAAGTTGTTAAGAGAGCAGATCTTAAGTTATCACAAGAAAAAAAAACGTAGCTATGTAAGGTGATGCATATTATGTAAACTTAATGCACTAATCATTTTACAACATATACATATATCAAATTATTTGTACACCTAAAATACAATGTTATGTTCAATTACATCTCAATCAAACTGGAAAATAAATTAAGTAACTAAGTAATAGTAAATAAACCTAGATCTAAATGTTTCTTAAAATTTTAAGAGTTTGACATGGTAGGTATTTCTGAATTTTGTACATCTTTCAAATAAAGATAATTTAGTCTTCTAAAATTTGCAAGTCATTTGTAGAAATTGATCACTTACTCACTTATAAGCAAGCTTCAAAAATATTTATAAGACCGGTAACTTGCTGAGTAGATTGATTGCATTAATAGCCCAGTACTTTAGTTCTTCCTCTATCCTTTGTTATTCCTCTCAGTAAAGAGGTAAACTCCAGTTCACTCATATTTTAATCTGGACTGATATTATGTCTTGCTTTGGTATGTTTCCATTTTCTCTCTTCCTCATTGCCAAGATCATAAGAACTTGCCAGAAGATGAAAAATATGTGGGCTAGAGTTGAGTCAGGCTTATCATCCTAATGAAGGTAATTCTAAATAAAATGTTAACTAGCTACCTCCAGAAATGTGAGAAAGCAGGTCAAGACACATGAGCTAAATAAAAGCTTATTATTATAAGCCACTTAGTTTTTTGTTTGTTTGATTGTTTGTTTTAGTTTTGTTTTGTTTTGTTTTAAGCCACTTAGTTTTTTAAAATTTTTTTATTATGTTATGTTAGTCACCATACAGTACATCATAAATTTTTGATGTAGTGTTCCATGATTCATTGTTTGCATATAACACCCAGTGCTCCATGCAATACATGCCCTCCTTAATACCCATTACTAGTTTAGCCCAATCCCCCACCCCCTCCCCTCTGAAGCCCTCAGTTTGTTTCCCAGAGTCCATAGTCTCTTGGGGTTCATTCCCCCTTCTGTTTACCCCCCCCTTCATTCTTCCCTTTCTTCTCCTACCAATCTCCCTGAAGGAGCCAAGATGCCCTTCAACAGATGACTGGATTAAGAAGCTGTGGTCCATACATACAATGGAATATTACTCAGCTATCAGAAAGAACCATTACCCAACATTTGCAGCAACATGAACGGGACTGGAGGAGATTATTATGCTAAGTGAAATAAGTCAAGCAGAGAAAGACAATAATCATATGGTTTTACTCATTTGTGGAACATAAGGAATAGCAGGAAGATAAGCCACTTCATTTTGTAAAGATTTATCATACAGCATTATTTTGTCATAGATAACTCTTATGCATAATAAGCATGCACTCAGATCAAAATGAATATGTCAGAAGTATATATTAAAAGTAGCTTTAAAATCCCATACATTTGGAAATTAAGAAACATACATTTAAAGAACTTATAAGTCAAATGAAACTGATAATAGGAATTAGGAATTTTTTTTTAAAGATTTTATTTATTTATTTGACAGAGACAGACAGCCAGCGAGAGAGAGAACACAAGCAGGGGGAGTGGGAGAGGAAGAAGCAGGCTCCCAGCTGAGGAGCCCGATGTGGGACTCGATCCCAGAATGTTGGGATCACGCCCTGAGCTGAAGGCAGATGCTTAACGACTGCGCCACCCAGGCGCCCCAGAATTAGGAATATTTAGACATAAATTTTACAAAACATTATTTTTCAAATCTCACAGGAGATAGTTAAAGAAGTTATTTTAAACTTAAATGTTTATAGTGTAAAAAGGAGAAAATAAAATAATATAACAATAAAATAAATGTCTAGTTTAAAGCTTAGAGAAATAACAAAAATGATACAAATTAGAGGGAAGCAAATATAAATAGTAGACCATAAATTAATTATATAAAAAGAAAACATACAATAGAATCAAGAGTCAAAAATGTGTTCTTTGAAAATAATCAGACAAATCGTTAAACTCGTGGTTTAACAGTCTGACCAAGGAAAAAGAAAACAGAACACATAAATGATAATAGCAATAAAAAAGAGGAAATAAGCATAAACAATAAATACACAAAAAAGATAAGAAAATGGTATTTTAAAACATTTCATATAACTATTTATAATGTTTAACCTAGAAGAAATTGACAAAGTTCCAGAATTATGTTACCAAAATTGACAAAGGATACAAAAAAAATCTAAAAATCTATAACCAGTAGATATACTATGACCAGTAAATCTTTTTTAAAAATAATTTTTATTATGTTATGTTAGTCACCATACAGTATATCCTTAGTTTTTGATATAACCAGTAGATCTATAACCAGCAGATATACTAATTTTTCTAATGAAAATATATTCAAAACATCCAAACAAACATAACTGAACCAAATTCAGCAATGCTTAAGAAAGGTAATACATCAAGTTACAATTATTCCAGAAATGCAATTTTATTTTTCATTAACAAATCAATTACTATAACCTATTACATTATTTGAAGGAAAATTGATTATATAATCAACTCTGGTTTACAAAACCATGAAAACCTTTGATAAATCTTAAAATCTATTTATTATAAAAATTACTAGCAGAACAAAGGAAAATTCCTTCATCTAAAGGAATCTATTAAAGATCTATAGAATAAGATTCTTGAATACAATCTAATTGAAAAAAGGGGCAAAAGATCTCAACAGATACATCACCAAGGTTTTTTAGATGATAATTATGCATATGAAAAAATTTTCAGCATCATTTATAATTAGGGGTATGAGTGTTATAACAACAATGAAATATCACTACTCATCTACTAGCATGGTCAAAATACAGAAAGCAAATTCTCTGACTCCTAATTATTGGCAAGAATGTACAGCAACAGGAGCTCTCATTTGTTGTTGTGGGAGTGTAAGATTGTGTGACACTCAGGAAGATAATTTGGCAATTTCTTACAAAAATATAGCCTTACTATAGAATTCAACAATTGTATTTTTTAAAAGATTTTATTTATTTATTTGTCAGAGAGAGAGAGAGAGAGTGCACAAGCTGGGGGAGCGGCAGACAGAGGAAGAAGCAAGCTCTCTGCTGAGCAGGGAGCCCAATGTGGGACTCAGTCTCAGAACCCTGGGATCATTAACTGAGCCAAAGGCAGACACTTAACCAACTGAGCTACCCAGGCATCCCCAGCAATTGTATTTTATCTATTATCCAATTTAGTTAAAACTTATATTCACATAAAGCCAGCAGGCAAAGTTTTATAGTAGTCTTACCAAAGCCTGGAAACAACTAAGATATCTTTCAATAAGCAAATGAAAAATCAATGTATGGTGCAGACATACAGTGGAATACTCAAATTTATTTTAGAAGGAGTAAGCTACAAAATATTCAAGAGAGATTAATTTTAAATGTGTCGTGTCAAATGAAAAGGTTCTATAGTGTATGATTCCATTTACACTACATTCAGGAACAAACAAATTATAGAGATGACAAACAGATGAGTAGTTTCCAGGTTTTGCTTTGTTTTATTTTGGGGTGGAGAAGTGGGATTGAATATATGAAGCATAAGAGATGTTTTGAAAGGTGAAACTATTTTGTATGATATTGTAATGTGGGCATATAACCCTACATTTGTCAAAACCTGTAGAATTTTATATCACAACAAATGAATGTATAAAAATTAAACAAAATGGATGCATCCAAGGTAGAATGCAGAATGCAACAGGACAATGCAATTGTGTTACAAATAACTGTATTACAAATGGAAGAAACAGCCTCACCGAAGAGAGTGACAGGTGAAGGTACTGAGTTAACTTAGAAATGAGTGGAGTCTCTAAGATCAAAGATAAAAGAAACTGTACAACTTGATAAAACTGTTTCCCGTGTAGGCATGGATTAGCAATTCTGAAACCACTCAATGGGACTGACCAGTTTAGAAAATGCGTGGCAGGTGGTGGGAGCCAGGTGTCTCATTCTTTGGGTGGGAAGTTACAAATAACCAAGGGAGGAGTGGAATAATCACAATAATAGAATAATTCATGTGGTAATGAATAAGAGTTGGAGAAATCGGTATGAATTGACATATACCCATAGATAGAGATTGGTATCTGTATCCATGGGTATATATCATCTTATTTATAGATACAAGTAAATTTCCATATATTTATAGACATGGGTTAGTATATACCCATGACTTGCTCTGTCAGCTGAGTGCCTAGAAACAATGACACAACTCCACAGTAACAATGAGCACGTCTAGGGCTCACATTTTGGTTTCTAATATCATTACCCAATAAAGGAACAAAGACTCTTAAACAATATTTAAAAAGTAGTTGTGGTTTGTAGGGCGGAATATAAAATATCCATGAGTCTGTATTGACATAAATAAATCATAGAATGAATACATGAGGGATAATAGAAAAATCAACTTTGCGGAAAAATTCCATCCAAATAATTTATGTAAATACTCTTATCTCAAGGAGGTGGAGCATGTCTCCCCAGTTCCTATGTGCAGGCTGTGCATAGAGACTTCTTTGCAAGGAGTACAGCTTGGAAAAGGGTTGGAAAAGAGTAACTTTACAGTGGAGAAGCTGGCCAAACACTACCTCAGCCAGTTTTATCAAGGTTAGCATCAACAATGATAAGTTCTGGTGATCAATTATATTGATTGTACTCTTTACATGATGTTATGAGAGTAGCACTTTGCCTCTATGGTTTTCCTTCCAAAAATCCTTACTCCCAGTCTAACTGTGAGAAAATTATCAGGCAAATCCCAAAAGAAGGACATTCTAGAAAATATCTGACCAATCCTCCTCAAAAATGTCCACGTAATAAAAAACAAAGCCTGAAGAACTTATATAAATGAGACTAATATAAGATGTTAATAATGGAAGAAACTGGGTATGGGATATATGATAAGTTTTTGTGCTATCTTCACAATTTTTTTTCTGTGAATCTTAAACTATTTTAAATCAAAAGTTCATTTAGAACATATATAACAAACATCTTACAGTAAAAGTGTGAAAGTTCTTGATGATCAGAAAGTAGGTTTTCATTATCACTGTTTTATTTTTTAAAAGCTTACTAAATTTCCTGGCCATTGAGTAAAGTAAAAATAGATGAAAAAATATTCTCACATTGTAAAAGTAACAAAACTCTCATTATGTACCTATTTTGTGATTGTCCATATAGAAAACCCTGATTATTCTAAAATAAAATATTAGAATAGTTTTTTTTAGCTATGTTGCTAGATTCAAAATCAATAAACAAAATCAGTTGCATTTTTATCCAAGCAAGAACAGGTAGAAATATATATATTTTTAAAATACCTGATTACAATAGTATCCAAAAAAATAGGCACAAAAGAAAGTTGTTTCAGCTCTAGTTACATAAAACTTCATAGATTTTAAGAATTGAAAGGGTTCCTTGAAGTAAAGATGGCACTGCATAGTGAAAAGAGTTTCAATTTACCAAGTAAAGGGGTTGCTCAGATGGTTAAGCATCTGCCTTTGGTTTGGGTCATGATCTCAGGGTCCTGGGATCCAGCCCCACATCGGGCTCCCTGCTTGCCAGGGAGCCTGTTTCTTCCTCTCTCTCTACTGCATTCCTTGCTTGTGCTCTCTTGCTCTCTCTGTTGAATAATTAAATAAAATCTTTGAAAAAAATACCAGTTAAAAAATCTAACAAAAGAAGTATAAGATGTTATGGAAAAGATTATGTACTTTTACTAAAGATATTAAGATTTTATTCTGAATAAGTGGAAATTTATGTTGTGTTTTAAAATAAAAAAAACTCAGCTTCAAATAATGTTAATCATCCTTAAATTAACAAACAAATTCAAGATGACTCCAACCAACATGCTGACATTGGGGTGAGTGTGTGTGTGTGTGTGTGTGTGTGTGTGTGTGTATACACATATTCCTTTAAAAACTAGTTCTAAAATTTACATAAAAACACAGGATTCTAATAGTCTCGGAATTGCAGAGGAATAACATATTCAGGTAACTTGTCTTATACGATATCAAGACTTACTCAAATAATAGAATAATTTAAACAAAATTATATTAGAACAAGGATAGACAACTGAACAAACTGAGCAGACCCTATGACATAGCAAAACCTGATTTATGAGAGAATTGTGGAGAAAAGATGGAGTTCTTTTTTCGAAAGATTTATTCTTTTGAGGGAGAGAGAGCATAGAGGGAGGGACAGAGGGAGATGGAGAGAGAGAATCTCAAGCAGACTCCCCACTGAACACAGAGCCCCACAGTGGGCTCAATCCCATGACCCTGAGATGAGGGCCTGAGCCAAAATTAAGAGTTGAACACTTAACCAACTGAGCCACCCAGGCACCTCAGATGGGGTTCTTAATAAAAGGTGATAATCCATTTGGTTATTCAGATAGAAAAATAAATTAGATCCCACATCACGTGACACGCCCTCCCTCCATGCCACACCATCTGCACAATTCCAGATGGATAAGAGACTTTCATATGAAAGGCAATACACAAACATTTGAAAGATTGTATAGAGAAAGATTATTTTCAACTTGGAGTAGGAGCATGGGAATTTCTTTTTTTAAAGATTTTATTTATTTATTTGACAGAGAGAGAGACAGCCAGCAAGAGATGGAACACAAGCAGGGGGAGTGGGAGAGGAAGAAGCAGGCTCCCAGCAGATCAGGGAGCCCAATGCGGGGCTCGATCCCAGGACCCTGGGATCATGCCCTGAGCCAAAGGCAGATGTTTAATGACTGAGCCACTCAGGCACCCTAGGAGTGTGTGAATTTCTTAAATAAGAACTAAAGTAGCCTATGACCCAGCAATTGCACTACTGGGTACTTACCGCAAAGATAGAGATATAGTGAAAACAAGGGGCACCTGCACCCCAGTGTTCATAGCAGCAATGTTCACAGTAGCTAAACAGGAAGGAGCTGAGATGCCCTTCAACAGACAAATGGATAAAGAAGATGCGGTTCATATATACAATGGAATATTACTCAGACATCAGAAAGGATGAATATCCACTATTTGCATTGACATGGATGGGACTGGAGGGGATTACGCTAAGTGAAATAAGTCAAGCAAAGAAAGACAATTATCATATGGTTTCACTCATATGCGAATCATAAGCAACAGGAAGGAGGACCATAGGGGAAGGAAGGGAAAACTGAAGGCGGGGAAAGAGAGGGGGAGATGAACCATGAGAGACTATGAACTCTAGGGGCACTTGGGTGGCTCAGTCATTAAGCATCTGCCTTTGGCTCAGGGCGTGATCCCAGAGTCCTGGGATCGAGCCCCACATCAGGCTCTTCCGCTGGGAGCCTGCTTCTTCCTCTCCCACTCCCCCTGCTTGTGTTCCCTCTCTCGCTGTCTCTCTCTCTCTCTCTCTCTCTCTCTCTGTTAAATAAATAAATAAAATCTGAGAGAGAGAGAGAGAGAGAGAGAGAGAGACTATGAACTCTAGGAAACAACCTGAGGATTTCAGAGGGGAGGGGGATGTGAGGATGGGTTAGCCCAGTGATGGGTATTAAGGAGGGCATGTATTGTAATGAGCCCTGGGTGTTATACACAAACAATAAATCATGGAACACTACATCAAAAACTAATGGTGTACTGTATGGTGACTAACATAACATAAGAACAAACAAATGCAAGGACTTCAAGGTAAAAAGCAATTGCCCAATAATCAGAACCCCCATCAGTAGATGTAAATTAAAACCACAATGAGATGCCTTTTAATCTCTACCAGCTTAGAAACAAAATTGAAAAGTCTATGAAATTTTGCCAAATATATGTGGAATTCTCATATATTGCTGATGGATGTATGAATTGCTCAGTCTACAACCTGTCATAATCTCTTAGTGTTAACAATGTACACTCTCTATGAGCCGTCAATTTTACTTCCTGGAGAAACCCTTGAAACATGTACCAGGAGGTATAAAGCACTGTACAAATTCACCATTTGATATAGTAAACAAGTTGAAATAAACCAAATATTGGTCAATATGTCACAATTAAGTAGTGATACACTCATATGTAGAATTGTATTCAGCAGTGTAAAGAAATGGATCCAGTGACATATAATAGCATATACAAATGTCAGGGATATATTTTATTATTTATTTATTCATTCATTCATTCATATTTATATATAAATATATTTATATATTTATATATATACTATTATATGTATATGCTATTTATATGTATGTTCATATATGTGTATATATATATATTTTTTAAAGCAAGTCAGAGAAGTTATTGTTCCATGCAATATGCTTTGATTTATACAAAATTTAAAACTTGACTTGTGAAGCAAAGCAATATATTACATAGAGTACAAGCATTTTTTTAAAAATATTTAAAAAATAATGAAAACATTTTTAAAGATTTTATTTATTTATTTGAGAGAGATAGCAGAGGGAGAGGCAGAGAGAGGGAGAGAGAGAATCTCAAGCAGACTCCATACTGAGCACAGAGCCTGATGCAGAGTTCAATCTCATGAACCTGAGCTGAAATCAAGACTTGGATGCTTAACCAACTGAGCCACCTAGGTGCTCCAATAAGGAAAATTTAAATATAAAATTTAGGACAGGGCTTGCTTTAAAGGGGATGGATGATAAGGTGTCACTTCTGTAATTGGGTTACGTAAGTTAGTGACTTCTTACACACACACTCACAACACGTAATTTCTATAAGCTCAACATTAAGTAAAAATTATTTTTAGAAATTACTTTAAGAGCTTCATCGGACACTAAACAGGAGACAAGAAGGTTGAAATAGAGTAGCAAATTAACTCCTACTCCCCCTATTTGATTACATTAAGCTATAGATTTCATTTCCTATGACTTGCTTTAGGAATAGGACGTAGTTTTTAAATATTTCCTATAAGACATCCTCAATATCTTTATCAGAAGAGGAAAGTAAAGGAAACATTAAGAGGTGACAACGAGTCAAACTCAATGATTGAGCAGCTTAGACCACGTTTTAGTCTTTTTTACAAAAACTGATTTTCTTGAGCTTTAAAGATTTCCTCAGCTCTAAAATAGTTCGAGGTTTTTTGAGCCACTCAATCTATTGATGTGATATAGCACCTGAGCAAGCTTCTTGAAATCATATAAATGGCTTTTGCTGACATTTTCAATATTTGAAAGAGTTATCTTTTTATCTCAGTCTTCATTCTAAAAAGTCATATAAACAACTTTCTTCCAGATAACCAGAATACTTTCATGCAGAAGAGCAGAATTTTATACTCATTGCCCCTTTCTTGGAAGAGGATGTTAAATAAAAACATACATTTAGTGGTTACAATTTGATGTGTTCTCAAATTTAACTATTTTATTTATTACCAAGTGAAAAGCAGGAAATATATGTTGATTTGTAAATATTCACTTCCAAATCGAGTTGCTTATACAAGGCAGAAGTTTATTTTTCTCTGAAGTAGCAGTGGAGACAGTCCGAGGCAAGTGTGATGGATCAGTAGGGCTGAATACAAAGCTTCTTCCACCTGGATCTCTGCCAATCCCAACGTTTTATACTCATTCACAAAGCCTGTGGTGACTCAGAACCATATCCACATGCCAGCCACGGGAGAGTGCGGAACAGAGGAAGGAAAGGACAGGGATATTCTCATGATCGAGCAAAATTGTGTTTGTGGCTGCAAGGGCAGCCATAGGCTCAGGGAAATCAAGAATTCTGTTGTGGATTTTGAGATCATTCCACATCTTTGAAAACTCAGATATCCATGAGTACCCTTGTCCCAGTCCAATACTCATCCCTTCTGCAAAGAACATAACACAAATCCCCATCCAGTTACCGCAGGATCCCAGTTTTCAGGAATTACAAACACTTGCTGTTTCAGCAGTGGAGTGTGTTCCATCAAATGTCCATTTGCCACCCCATGTTTTGTCCTCCTAGAAGTTATCTTTATTCTTCACACCTTAGTTGGAATGGACATTGGATGTAAGACCATTCTGGAGGAATTATTTTATTTATTTATTTATTTATTTATTTATTTATTTATTTATTTATTTATATGTTAGTCGCCATACAGTACATCATTAGCTTTTGATGTAGTGTTCCATGAGTCATTGTTTGTGTATAAGGACTTCTTAACCATTCACAAGCAGTATCCTAGAAGTGAATGTTAGAGTTCTAGTGTCCCAAGGCCAGACCTGGAATTGCTTCAGAAAGCAATTATTGTGTATCCAGTATATTCTCATCTCCAGCCAAGGAGAGCTATATAGTTTCTACTTTCAAAACTTTGGTGTTGGTTTAATGCCTTCTGTGTTATTCAACCTCTTTCTCTCTCAGTTAATTATAGCTGTCTTGAAGCCATTTGAAACCATAGGCTTGGATGGGAATTCACATCTCTTATCTGATTTATGCTGCAGTGATAGTCACATTGTTTAGCTGGGGGTTCTTAACAGGAACTGCTACATAATGGCTGGAAGCCACATTCTATCTACTGACAAGCCAACTTTCTCAGAGACATTTCTTCAAAGCTCAACTTTGTCTTCTTTGAAGGCTTTGGTGAGGACATCAAGAAGCAGCCAAAAACACATCAACGACATTCTGCATACAGTCATCAGGCCTGTCAGAACACAGTTTCCTGTGCAAGGTTCTGCAAGATAGTTTCACCAAATGATCTTCTGGCATAATGAAATTTACCAGGTAAATGAAATGACTTAGAACATGGAGTTATGTATAGGTTGTTGAACTGCTATGTTGTATACCTGAAACTAACATAACATAGCATGTCAACTGTCTTTCTTTTTTTTTTTTTTAATTTTGTTTATTTATTTGGCAGAGAGACAGGGAGAGAAAGAGAGTGAGAGAGTACACAAGCAAGGGGAGCAACAGGCAGAGGGAGAGGGAGAAGCAGGGTCCCTGCTGAGCAAGGAGCCCAATTCAGGACTGGACCCAGGACCCTGGGATCATGACTTGAGCAGAAGGCAGACGCTTAACCAAATGAGCCACCCAGGAGCCTCTCAACTGTTTTTCAGTTAAAAAAGAAAAAAAGAAAGAAAGAAAAAAAAGAAATAAACCATAAATTTCACACATCACTTCTGGGGATTTGTAGTTGAAAAGCAATGGGGAGGGGCACCTGGGTGGCTCTGTTGGTTAAAAGTCTGATTTTGGCTCTGGTCATGATCTCAGGGTCCTGGGATTGAGCCCTACATCACTCTCCACACTCCGTGGGGAGTCTGCTTATCCCTCTTCCTCTCCCTGTGCCTCTTACCCCTCCCCTGCTCTCTTTCTCTATCTCAAATAAATAAATAAAATCTAAAAAAAAAAGCAATGGGGAAATACCTATTTTAGCTGTCTGCATAAAATCTGGAACACTTAGTGCTAAAGAAAGAAGGGAAAATTTAACCATTATTGATACCTGAATAAAACAGCAAAGAGTTGGTTTTCAGATGTATCTTCAATGTTTTTTATTATACACACGGACCTGAAAGTTTAGATATTCATCTTGGAGATTACTACAGCAATGGTGCACTAAACTATACTAACCAATTCCCTGTAATTTGTAATTAAGGAAAATTATAAAAGCTAAAGACACTGCATTTAAAGACTGCTCAAATACATTGAAGAGTAAATAACTAAAATAGTAAATAACTACCAGGCAGTAGTCTTAGAGAATATGGAGGCCCAAGGAAGTAAACAGAATTTAGGCCTTCTTTTTCCCAGGGATCGTTTCTTCATTTTGAAGAAGTGGCTTGTAGAGTTATTTTTATAGTCATGCAGTATAAGGCCATGATAAACCTCATTCAGTTTGTGTTGGAACACCAATGAAATGCCCCCTAGCAATAAGGATGAACTAAAAGCAAGTTGGGATTTTGAAGCTCAGATTTAAGCAATCTCAAACCCCAAAATTAGATTGAGGTGTACCCCTATTATTTGGTATATAAAAGATGCAAATCTTCTTCCATAATAATGTAACACCATTCTAGGCCTCAAATTATTTTTAGAAATGAACTAACAAAATACACATCACACAAGTAAAGTAAAGAGACAAGCAATGTGAATAAATCAAATGGCAACTTTAAAATATACTTTATTTGTTCAAATAAGTAAAAATAGCAATGCTTTAAAATTTAAGCACAGAATTAGAAACTATAAAAAGGACCAAATAGAAATTTGAGAAATAAAAATGGAATAACTGAAATAAAGAACTCAGTGGATTTGTTTATTTATTTATTTATTTAAAAGGTTTTATTTATGTATTTGACAGAAAGAGAGAGACAGCCAGCGAGAGAGGGAACACAAGCAGGGGGAGTGGGAGAGGTCTGAAGAAGCAGGCTTCCTGCGGAGCAGGGAGCCCGATGCAGGGCTCATCCCAGGACTCGAGGATCACGCCCTGAGCCAAAGGCAGATGCTTAACGACTGAACCACCCAGGCCCCCAGTGATTGATTTAATAAATAGTTAGACACAACTGAAGAAAGAAATAAAAATTATCTAGAATGAAGCATAAAGAGGAAAATAGTAATAAAAATAGAGAAGAAATGGTCAACAGCAGAGGATGCAGAGAAAAAATCTAAAATATATGTTGTTGGTTTCTCATAAGACAAATAAATGAGGGGAAAGCAAAATTGAAGGCATTCTGTGTAAGAATATTCCAAAACTGATGAATGACATAAACACACATATTTAAGAAGCCTTATGTTCTAAACATTAAACTAAGTAGAAAGAAATGTACTCATAGAAATATTGCTGAAAACCAATAGCAAAGAGAATATTTCAGTAGCAATCAGGAATTTTCCAGGTTTGCTGTGACAGTATAAACATACTACAACCTATCTTTGTTGCTTATTAGACTAAAATCTCAAGACAAACTACATAAAGCGGCTACCTAAGAACTTGTAAACTAAAGCAGGCAAAATGTGGAAGGGAGTCAAAACGTAGAGAAGTAAACTTCATGGAGTTGAGGATGACATTTTTTCTCACAACTGGTTCAAGGACAGGGTCAGTCTTGAGAGAGTCAAGCGGTGTGAGTGATTAAAACTCAAACAGAAACTCCTACAGTCTGGAGAGGTTTGGTACTGTTATCCAGACAGGAAAATATTGAGAAAGGAACCCAACAATGTCTGTGCTTTGTAGAAATCCATGCAAGCCTCAGTGTCACCCCTGAACTACACACACATGGTACAGACTAAACCAGCATAGCAAAGGTTTTAAGAACTTTTTATGGTTTTAAACCACAGTACAAATCAGACTATACCATCAGTGGTATGGATATGGGACAGACTCACAGTAACAAAGCAAAAGCTTTGAAAACTAAACACAGATCATATAAAACAGCTGTGGTCCAAATCTAACTTCTGAAAGAGAAAAAAAAATACATCTCATCATTGGAGTGACATCATCAAGATGGTAGTATATGAAACCCAGCCTCCAACTCTCCACAATGGTCAATGATTAAACAGCTTTCTACAAACACAGCTCTGGGAGAGCTTTGCAGTTTACTTAAGAAATTTCAGCAACACAGTGGAACAATAACAGCATGAAAGAACAACTGTTCAAAAAAAAAGAAGGAAGACAGCTGCTTTTTTCCTGCACCAACCCAACTCCAAGTTGGCATTGCTTGTTGCCAAAGGGAATTCCCCAGTTAGAAAGAAGTCTCCTCACCAGTAAAGGATGAGTGGAGCAACTCAAATGGATTAGAGACTTGAATGTAATACATGAAACCATTAAACTCCTAGAAGAAAACATAGGCAGTAAACTCCTTGGCATCAATCTTGTGTGTTTTTTGTTTTTTTTTTTGCATTTGACAACAAAATCAAAGACAACAACAGCAAAAGTAAACAAGTGGGACTATACCAAACCAAAAAGCTTCTGCACACCAAAGGAAACCATCAACAAAATTAAAAGGCATCCTATAAAATGAGAGAAAATATTTGTAAATCATGTATCTGCTAAGGAGTTAATATACAAAATATATTAAGATCTCATACAACTCAATAACAACACAGCAACCTATCCAATTAAAACATGGGTAGAGGAAATAATAATAATTTTTTCCAAAGAAGACATACAGATGGCCAACAGACACAGGAAAAGGTGCTCAACACCACTCATCATCAGGGAAATACAAATCAAACCTACAATGAGATATCACCTCATACTTGTTAGAATGGCTGTTATCAAAAAGACAAAAAATAACAAGTATTGGAAAGCATGTGGAGAAAAGAGAACCCTGTGCACTATTCTTGGGAATGTAAATTGGTGCAACCATTAAAAAACAATGTGGAGGTTTTTCCAAAAATGAAAAATAGAACTACCATATGATTCAGCAATCATGTTTCTAGATATATCCAAAGAAAAGAAAACTAAGGATCCTGAAGAGATATCCACACGCCAATGTTCATTGTAGGATTATTTACAATAGACAAGAGCTAGAAACAACTTAAGTGTTCATCAATGGATGAATAGATAAAGTGAAAGTGTGTGTCTGTATGTATAAATTATATCAGTGTATTGATATATATATGTATATATACACACAAAATAAAATATTATTTAGCCATAAAAAGAAGGAAATTCTGTCATTGGGACAACATGATGGACCTTGAGGGCATTATGCTAAGTGATATAAATCAGACAAAGACAAATTCATAGAAATAGAGAATAGAATAGGACTGGGGAAAACTGGGAGATGTTTTTCAAAGGTTATACATTTTAATTTATAAGATGGATATCTTCTAGGGATCTAATGTATGGCATGGTGATTTTAGTTATTAAGACTGTGTTATATAACTGAAAGTTGCTAAGAGAGTAGATCTTACAAGTTCTCACTGCAAACAAAGGATAGCAATTATCTAATATGACGGTTTGTTAGCTAACCCTATGGTAGTGATTATCTTGCAATATACATCAAGTCAATACATTGTATGCCTTTAACTTACACAATGTCATATCAATTATATATTAACAAAGTTGGAAAAATACATCCGACATTCATAACAGAACCTAGAGTCCACAAAATGAAACAATAACAATATCCGGGATACAATTCAAAATTTTACAACATGTAAGCAACAAACAACTAGAGGAATTTGGTTAATTATCGCATGAAAAGACACAGATACAAACCCTGAAATGCCCCAGATGCTGAAATAAAGGCAAAAAATAAGGCAGATGTACTAATTTTACTTCATGTGGTAAAAGAAAAAAACCTTGAAATTAACAAAAAAAAAAAGCTTTCTCGGAAAAGAAACTATAAAAATGAAATAAAAGAAATATCAGAGGTTGGAACTACAGTATCTGAAAAAAAAATGCTGGATGGGCTCCAGAGCAGAATGGACATGACAGGGGAAAGAAGCTTGAATAACAATTATCACACCTAAATAACAGAAAGAAAAAAATATGGATAAAATAAATAGAGACAGGGATCTGTGGAGCAATTTCTATAAGTCTAATAAGCATAGCATTTAAGTACAAGAAAAAAAGAAAGAAATAGGCCATAAGAAAGCAAATAAAAGCAGGGAAGTCATTAAGAATTATTTGGGCTACATCCAAAGATTCAGATGGAAACACACAATATCACAACACATTGTGGAATGTGTATCAAAGCAAATCATTATATTTAACTTTTAGTTTACAGAAAATTCAGTTAACAAATAAACATGATCAATGGCATTATAGGAATGCAATCAACAAAATCCAGAATGTGGGAAGCTCAATAGGATTACCTGCCTACTTTCTTGAATAAGCAAATTGCAAGGAAAAAAGAATAGGAATTGGAGAGAGGATCCTATGTATCAATAAGATGCAAAATGTGGAATCTGATTCAAATTCTATTGTAAAAGTATATTTATAAGTAAGCAGGAAAAATTTGAACACTGACTAGTGTTCTGTGTTTTTTTCTTAAGAGGTTTTTTGTTTTTTTTGTTTTTGCTTTTGTTTTTTTTTTTTTGTTTTTTTTTTTGTTTTTAATGATTTTTTATTATATTATGTTAGTCACCATACAGTACATCCCAGGTTTCCGATGTAAGGCTCGATGATTCATTAGTTGTGTATAACACCCAGTGCACCATGCAGTACGTGCCCTCCTTACTACCCATCACCGGTCTATCCCATTCCCCCACCCCCCTCCCCTCTGAAGTCCTCAGTTTGTTTCTCATAGTCCATAGTCTCTCATGTTTCATTCCCCCTTCTGATTACCCCCCCTTTCTTTATCCCTTTCTTCCCCTACCGATCATCCTAGTTCTTATGTTCCATAGATGAGAGAAATCATATGATAGTTGTCTTTCTCTGCTTGACTTATTTCACTTAGCATTATCTCCTCCAGTGCCGTCCATGTTGTAGCAAATGTTGAGAACTCGTTCTTTCTGATAGCTGAGTAATACTCCATTGTATATATGGACCACAACTTCTTAATCCAGTCATCTGTTGAAGGGCATCTCGGCTCCTTCCACAATTTAGTTATTGTGGACAATGCTGCTATGAACATTGGGGTGCAAATGGCCCTTCTCTTCACTACGTCTGTATCTTTGGGGTAAATACCCAGTAGTGCAATGGCTGGATCATAGGGTAGCTCAATTTTTAACTTTTTAAGGGACCTCCACACTGTTTTCCAGAGTGGCTGTACCAACTTGCATTCCCACCAACAATGTAGGAGGGATCCCCTTTCTCCACATCCTCTCCAAAATTGTTGTTTCTTCCCTTGTCTATTTTTGCCATTCTAACTGGCGTAAGGTGGTATCTCAGTGTGGTTTTGATTTGAATTTCCCTGATGGCTAATGATTTTGAACATTTTTTCATGCGTCTGTTAGCCATTTGTATGTCTTCATTGGAAAAGTGTCTGCTCATATCTTCTGCCCATTTTTTGATTTGTTTATTTGTTTCTCGTGTATTGAGTTTGAGAAGTTCTTTGTAGATCTTGGATACCAGTCCTTTATCTGTAGTGTCATTTGCAAATATCTTCTCCCATTCCGTGGGCTGCCTCTTAGTTTTTCTGACTGTTTCCTTGGCTGTGCAGAAACTTTTAATCTTGATGAAGTCCCATAAATTCATTTTATCTTTTGTTTCTCTTGCCTTTGGGGATGTGTCATGAAAAAGGTTGCTTTGGCCGATGTCGTAGAGGTTGTTGCCTATGTTCTCCTCTAGAATTTTGATGGATTCCTGTCTCACCTTGAGGTCTTTCATCCATTTGGAGTTTATTTTTGTGTATGGTGTGAGATAGTGGTCAAGTTTCATTCTCTTGCATGTAGCTGTCCAATTTTCCCAGCACCATTTATTGAAGAGACTGTCTTTTTCCCACCGGATGTTTTTTCCTGCTTTATCAAATATTAGTTGCCCAAAGAGCCGAGGGTCCATTTCTGGGCTCTCTATTCTGTTCCATTGGTCTATGTGTCTGTTTTTGTGCCAGTACCATGCTGTCTTTGTGATCACAGCTTTGTAGTACAGCTCGAAATCCGGCATTGTGATGCCCCCAGCTTTGTTTTTCCTTTTCAACAGTTCCTTGGAGACTCGGGCCTTTTCTGGTTCCATACAAATTTAAGGACTGTTTGTTCCAGTTCTTTGAAAAATGTCCTCGGTATTTTGATCGGGATAGCATTGAAAGTGTAGATTGCTCTGGGTAGCATGGACATTTTAACTATGTTAATTCTTCGGATCCATGAGCATGGAATATCTTTCCATCTTTTTATGTCTTCCTCAATGTCTTTCAAGAGTGATTTATAGTTTCTAGAATATAGGTCCTTTACGTCTCTGGTTAAGTTAATTCCAAGGTAACGTATGGTTTTTGGTGCTATTGTAAATGGGATGGATTCCCTAATTTCTCTTTCTTCGGTCTCGTTATTCGTGTATAGAAATGCAACTGATTTCTGAGCATTTATTTTGTATCCTGCCACGTTACTGAATTGCTCTATAACTTCTAATAGTTTGGGAGTGGCTTCTTTTGGGTTTTCCATATAGAGTATCATGTCATCTGTGAAGAGAGACATTTTGACTTCTTCTTTACCAATTTGAATACCTTTGATCCCTTTTTGTCGTCTGATTGCTGTTGCAAGGACTTCTAGTACTATGTTGAATAATAGTGGCGAGAGTGGGCATCCTTGTCATGTTCCTGATCTTAAGGGAAAGGCTTCCAGCTTTTCCCCATTGAGAATAATATTTGCAGTAGGCTTTTCATAGACGGCTTTTATGAGATTGAGAAATGTACCTTCTATTCCTACACTCTGAAGGGTTTTAATCAGGAAAGGATGCTGTATTTTGTCAAATGCTTTTTCGGCATCGATTGAGAGGATCATATCGTTCCTGAGTCTTTTCTTGTTGATATGATGTATCACGCTGATTGATTTGCGAATATTGAACCACGCTTGCATCCCAGGTATGAATCCCACTTGATCGTGATGGATAATCCTTTTAATGTACTGTTGGATTCTATTAGCAAGTATCTTGTTGAGGATTTTGGCGTCCATATTCATTAGGGAAATCGGTCTGTAATTCTCCTCTTTGAGGGGGTCTTTGCCTGGTTTGGGGATCAAGGTAATATTGGCCTCATAGAATGAGTTTGGTAGCTTTCCTTCTGTTTCTATTTTTTGAAATAGCTTTAAGAGAATAGGTATTATTTCTTCTTTGAATGTTTGGTAGAATTCCCCAGGAAAACCGTCCGGGCCTGGAGTTTTGTTATTTGGAAGTTGTTTATCACTGACTCAATTTCTTCATCATTAATTGGCCTGTTTAAGGAATCAATTTCTTCTGGTTTCAATCTTGGTAGTTTATAGGTTTCCAGGAAGGATTCCATCTCTTCCAGATTGCTTAGTTTATTGGCATATAGCTGTTGATAAAAATTTCTAATAATCCTTCCAATTTCAATGGTGTTCGTCATGACCTCTCCTTTTTCATTCATAATTTTAATAATCTGGGTCCTTTCTCTTTTCTTTTGGATAAGTCTTGCCAGTGGTCTGTCAATTTTATTGATTCTCTCCAAGAACCAGCTTCTAGTCCTGTTGATCTGCTCTACTGTACTTCTGGTTTCTGCTTGATTGATTTCAGCTTTAATTTTGGTCAACTGCTTCCTCATGCGTGGATTAGGCCTGTCCCTCTGTTGCTGTTCCAGCTTCTTGAGGTGAGAATATAAAAACTGCATTTTAGATTTTTCTATTCTTTTGAGTGAGGCTTGGATGGCTATGTATTTCCCCCTTAGGACTGCCTTTGCAGTATCCCATAGGTTTTGGACTGTTGTATTTTCATTCCCATTGGTCTCCATAAATTGTTTAATTTGATTTTTGATTTCCTGGTTTATCGAGTCATTCCTTAGCAGGATGGTTCTTAGTCTCCAAGTGTTTGAGTTTCTTCCAAATTTTTCCTTGTGGTTAAGTTCCAATTTGAGAGCGTTGTGGTCTGAGAATATGCAGGGGATAATTTCAATCTTTTGGTATCGGTTGAGACCTGTTTTATGTCCTAGAACATGGTCTATTCTTGAGAATGTTCCATGGGCATTAGAATAGAATGAGTATTCTTTGGTTCTGGGGTGTAGTGTTCTATATATATCTATGAGGTCCAACTCGTCGAGTATGGCATTCAAAGCCTTTGATTCTTTGCTTAGTTTTTGCCAGGGTGTTCTGTCTATTTCTGAGAGTGGAGTGTTGAGGTCCCCTACTATTAATGTATTTTTATTTATATGTCTCTTTATTCTTGTTAAGAGTTGGCTTGTGTATCTTGCTGCTCCCCTGTTGGGGGCATATATATTTATAATTGTTATATCCACTTGTTGAATACTTCCCTTAAGAATAATATAGTGCCCTTCTGCATCTCTAACTATAGTCTGTAGTTTAAAATCCAATTTATCTGATATGAGAATTGCTACCCCAGCTTTCTTTTGAGGTCCATTTGCGTGAAAGATGGTACTCCATCCCCTTACTCTCAGTCTGAATGCATCTTTGGGTTTGAAATGAGTCTCTTGTAGACAGCAAATGGATGGGTCATTTCTTTTTATCCAATCTGCAGCCCTGTGATGTTTTATGGGATGGTTCAAACCATTTACATTAAGACTGATTACTGAGAGATATGATTTTAATGTTGCCATGTTGCCAGTAAAGTCTTTGTTTGTATTGGCTGTGACTTTCTGATCTGTATCACTCTTGAGGCCTTTTTACTTTTATAGAACCCCCCGTAATATCTCCTGTAGGGCTGGTTTCGTGGTTACAAAATTGGTTAGTGACTGGCGATTCTGAAATGTCTTTATTTCTCCATCAATTTCGAATGACAGCCTTGCTGGATAAAGGATCCTTGGCTGCATGTTTTTTTCTGAAAGAGCTTTAAATATGCTCCCCCAACCCTTTCTCTCATTCCAGGTCTGTGTAGACAGGTCTGACGTAATTCTGATGCCTTTGCCTTGGTACATGAGAAATTTCTTTGCCCTGGCCGCTTTCAATACTGTATCCTTGCATCTCATATTTGCGAAATGCACTATGACGTGATGTGGCGTAGGTTTGTCGTGGTTGAGCTTGGGAGGGGTCCTCTCTTTCTCTTGGACACGAATGTTTGTTTCCCTTGCTAGATTAGGGAAGTTTTCAGCTACAATTTGTTCAAATATCTCTTCTAGACCTCTGTTTTTCTCCACCCCCTCGGGGATGCCGATGATTCTAACATTGGATCGTTTCATTGAGTCAGTAATCTCCCGTAACCTACATTCGTGGGCGTGGATTTTTTTAAGACCATCTTCTATTTTCATTTTTTCCTCTATTAACCCATCCTCCAATTCACTAACCCGTTCCTCTGCTTCTGCGACCCTGGCCATCAGAGCCTCTAGTTTTGCCTGCATTTGGCTCATAGAATTTTTAATTTCTGTCAGATTCGCTCTAATTTCTGTCCTTACGGATTCTATATTCTCAGTAACCTTTTCGTTAATAGTTTTTTCAATTCTACTCATCATTTTGACCATCGTTACTCTGAATTCCATTTCTGATAATTTGGTTACATCCATATCCATTATTTCTGTGGCAGAGGCCACTGACTCACTGTCTTTTCTTTGCTGGGGGGGGCTTCTCCTTCTTGTCATTCTGATGAAGAGAGGTTGCGGGGTTTCCAGAGCCCAAATTATTGACTGGGTCCCAGGCCATGCCCCTTGTTTTATAGGGATCTTAGGGATGTGGGCTTCTTCTTTAAAGATTTTATTTATTTATTTATGTGGCAGCCAACCAGCGAGAGAGGGAACAGAAGCAGGGGAGTGGGAGAGGAAGAAGCAGGCTCCCAGCGGAGGAGCCCGATGAGGGACTCCTTTCCGGAATGCCGGGATCACGCCCTAAGCCGAAGGCAGGCGCTCAATGACTGCCCCACCCAGGCGCCCGGGTTGTGGGCTTCTTTATTTTTCAGCCTGCCTTCTGTGTTCTGGGGGAGGGGCCTGCCGCGCCGATACTCAGGCAGCCCTGTTTGGGTACAGTCTCGGCGTCCCCTGCGAGGGGGGATGGGGATGGGCACTCCCTGAGCCGGTATTTCCAGGCTTTTGTTCTCTGGCGGCTTTCCCTGGCGGTCTGCTGTGCCTCTTCTGAGAGTCAGAGCAGCAGCGGCCAAATTTCAGCCTCTGTCACGGAACAGAAGGATTGCGGCCCGTTCTCTACTAATGTTCTGGCCACTTTAACTCTGTTTCTGTTGGTGCTGCTCAACCCTGTAGCGTCCCGGGATGTGCGCCCCACACCCGGCGTCCCAGCCCTCACTTCCAGGGCCGGCGCGTCTCTGTCCTTTGTGTTTCTAATGCCGCCAGCCGTCAGCCGCCCTGCGTGCGCTCCTGGATCTCCCGGTCTCAGTCTGGATCCAGTGAGCGCACCAGGATTCCGGTGTTCCGCGAGATGCCTGGTGGCGCGCGCACCCGGCTCACGGTCTCAGTCTGCTGTTTTGTGGGTGCCGTCCGCAAGCCCCGCCCGCTCTCCCGTGCAAGTGGCTACCGCTTCCCGGCACCCGAACGCGGCAGCTCCCTCCCCCTTCCGTTTATCTTCTGATATCTGTGCACAGTTTCATGGCTCCCCGCTTTGTACCTCAATACTCAGCGCTGGAGATGTTCATTTGTAGAGATCCAGATGCGTCTTCCTGCGTCTCAGGCTGGTTCTGTGGTTGTTTAGGCTGGTCTGGTACCTATCCAGCTCAACTCGGAGGACCGGCTGAAAACGGTGTCTCCTACTCCTCCGCCATCTTAACTCCTGTTCTGTTTTTGTTTTTTAATGAAAAGTGTACTAATTGTATTCTGGCCATATTTTAATACAAAAGTCTGGATGAAGTAACAATATATGGAAATTTTTTTCCAGAATAATGTGGAGGGAAAGGAGTATTTAGACAAAATAGAGTAGGTCATATGGGAAGAAGTAAGAGTTCAAGTTCATTCTCTTGCATGTGTATGTCTAGTTGTCCTAACAAAATTTGTTGAAACACTATTTTTCCCATTTAATTATTTTGGCACCCTCATTAAAAATTAATTGAACATAAATGTAAGGGTTTATTTATGGACTCTTGATAACAATCAATTGACCAATATTTCTATCCTTATGCTAGTACCACCCCATTGTTGTTACAGTTGTTTGTTAAGTGACTTTCCTGAACTAATTCTGTGAAGTATATCTTCTTATTTTTAGCCACTGACGTTTGTGCTCGGTTATCTTAGTGGTCTGCTAAAGATTATACAGGTAACTCCTTAAATACCTTGATCTGACAAGTATCTGAGCCTTTACCAAGTGGCTTCCTGTGCAGGTTAACATCCAACCAGGCAGGTGACAACCCTACCTTACCCTTCACTTCCTGCTTATGCAGAACCTCAAGGTCAGCCCAAGGGAGAGACTAGGGGTGTTGCAGAATTTTCCTGGGCATGCAGACCTGCAAATGCATAACTTCTAGACCCCCACAAATCTGTTTGAGTTTTTCTGAGTCCTTATGGACATCTCATTTCCCAGCTTTTCTTTTTCATTTTTTTGGAGGCTTTGTGTTATCCCCAACTGTTATTATCATATCAAGTAGCTGCAATGTTAAACAAATTTCACTGATTGCTTTGATAGATGACCTTGGGAAAAAGCTGTTTGCAGTGAAGTACTCTGGGTATGTCAAGTTAAAAACAAAACCTGTGAGTGGAGTTTTCCAAGGAACTGCCAGATTTTTAAAATAATAATTCTAGGCAAATGGGGCTTTTGGTGGAACTCCACATCTATCCTGTCTAGTGGCTAGTAGGCTGATGTTTTCCAAGGCTACTGTGACTGTGAGTCTGTCAGTTTCCAAGTTTACCACAAAACCGGGGAGAGTGGAATGGAAAGATGGTAAATTTAAATCACACAAAGCTCTCTGTCATTACTCATATTCAGCCATTATCCCCAGATATGGAAAGTCCTGGTTAATTTCCAGAGTTCTGAAAAAGTTGCTTTTGAAATTTTTTGCCAGTGTTCTCATGGCTTTTATGGAGGAACAGATTTTCTCTGATCCTAACTGCACCGTTCTGGAAGTGCTTCCTAATAAACAAGGTATTTTTATATGTCATATTCATTATACATTAATTCATCAAATTTATGAGTCAGAGGAATAAAGACTGCCATACTGTAAGCCCGGTAACAAAACAATTTTAGGTTGCAGATTCAACACTTGCTAACAGTCTATAAGTTCTAATGTCTCTCATATGTCTAGATATTTGATTAAGTTTCTTACTTATGTGGTTATTCCAGCAATATGAAATCAGCTTCTACCTCTATAGTCTTTTCAACCTCTCTAAGAAACTTTGACTGAGCATCAGAGCCCAAACAGCTTCCTTTTCTCTGAGAGTCTACAACAGTTATAATAAAAAATAAATCATCTATCACAATGTATACATCTGTGTAAGGATGCTGAGTGGGTGTTTTCTCTGCATTTGGTGATCAAGACCCACAGTAGAAAACAGAGACATACTAAGTAGTCATGATCTAAATTGGGACCTGGTACTTCCCCAGGCTTTTCTAAGACTAAAGGTGTGCTTCAGTGACAGAGGGGGCTGAGATAACATACAGCAGTATCATCAGAGTAATCTCACACAACATTTATATAGGGAATGGTCAATATGACACCAAACCAGATTACTCAAAGAAGACCAAAATGGCTTTCCACCAATACCAGCAGCAAATTGCACAGCAAGAGCTGGTTTCCTTTACTCACAGTTCCTTTTCCAGAGGGCTTAGATCCAAGAAAAAAGAGAAAAACATGTAACCACAGTAATGGCATTTGATGAGGTGGAATGGAGAGAAACTTAAAAATCAAAATAACGTTGAGCTCTTTGCCACATATACTGTGAAAATAAAAATCATCTTAGAAGCCATCCCAGAGCATATCAACATCAATCTGAATTGGTGCACAGTCATTGTGAAGGGCCCCAGAGGAACCCTATGGCAGGCCTTCCACCACATCAGTGTGGAACACAGTCTCTTTGAAAAGAAAGAAGAAAGAAAGAAAGAAAGAAAGAAAGAAAGAAAGAAAGAAAGAAAGAAAGAAAGAAAGAAAGAAAGAAAGAAAGAAAGAAAGAAAGAAAGAAAGAAAGAAAGAAAGAAAGAAGAAAGAAGGAAGGAAGGAAGGAAGGAAGGAAGGAAGGAAGGAGAAAGAAAGAAAGAAAGAAAGAAAGAAAGAAAGAAAGAAAGAAAGAAAGAAAGAAAGAAAGAAAGAAAGAAAGAAAGAAAGAAAGAAAGAAGCCTTGGGTCAACAAACAGTGGGGAAACAGAAAGGAGATGGCTGTACTTTTGCACTGTTTGCCAACATGACCTGGAGGCAATGCTGGGCTTGCTCATTGCTGCAACTACATCCTTTTTCAGCAGAGTAAGTCTTTTATCAAAATCCAAATTTTCTTGTGAGTAAAATATGTTTTCATTTTGAAGAAAGTCAGGTGTGTTTTGTTCAGAACTTCAAGCCCAAAAAGATGAATTAAATCTTGAAGGAAATGACATTGAACTTGTATCAAATCTAGCTATTTTGACTTAGGGAAGATATAAAAAAAATTGATAACATTTAAGTCTCCAAAAAAGGATTGATTCATCAGGGTGGTAGATGAAATGCAGGAGTTATCCAACTTTAGAAACAAAAGATGCTACCTAAGATCAAATGCAACCTAAAACTTTGTATTTTAAAGACCTGAAATTTTAAATTAAAAAAAAACACTTAAAAAAAACATTGAGGTTTTAAGTCAGTTAAATGTTCATTTTAATAGGTAAAAATGCTAAAAAGAATATAAGAGAAAATGAATTCAAGGAAACTTTTTTTTATTATTATTTCTTATTGAGCTGAGGGTTCTCATTAACCATTGAAATTATTCATGTATTTTTTTTTTATCTAGGTTGTATTTTCCCAAAGACTGAGCCCCTATAGTAGAAGGGTCATATTTTCTGTCTCTCTTTTCCCTCAGCTTGTGAATCCCAATGCTGGATTCCTAGGAAACACCAAGTAAAACCTTAGGAGAATGATGAAGATCTGTGTCCAATGATAGCAGTCCCATCTCCCTCAGACCCAGGACTTCCTCTTGGCTTCCTTGGAGTGTGATTTGTCTTGGTAAATTTGTCACCTGCTCATTGTCCTACACCAATGAAGATACTATAAAACTGAGTGAAATTATGGCCTATAAAGAACTGTGATAATGCCTTCAAATGTGGGGTTAGTTACACACTGAAATATCTGTCTGCACAATGCACAGCATGCATTTCACCATCTGTCTCAGAGGCTACATGGATTTACATGGATTTCAAAATGGAAGGGAAAGCAGAGTTAGCAGGTGAGACTGTGGTCTGTTATTTGCGGGAAGGAACACCAAGGTCACTGTGCTCCTGGATTTGCTCCCTGAGCCTCTGGCAGTGTGGTCTGGGCAAGACACTTGGTCTTGATAGTCTCAGTATTTCAAATCAGGGTGGAACTTTCTGGAAAGCTTTTAAGGGGTGAGGATGGATCAGATGGATCATAATAGCAATAATTGTTGCAGAAGGCATTTGTCATTTTGGGGTAATCAGCATCTAGATACCACCTCCTCTACCATGGAGGATGGAGTGGCTAGGTGCCCCTACCCTCTTGCCCTGGAAGACCCAGGACTGATGCTTGAAATCTTGGGGGACAGATCAGAGTTTAGGGAAGGCAGAGATAATGATCAACAGGATCATGAAGAGAGCAGAATGTGGCAGTGAGTGGTTGGGTATGTGTGTTTGGGGGGGTGTCATTGTAAGCTGACTGGTCTCCAGACTGTGATATCATCAGTTCTTGGTTGGGCCTGTCTCTACCTGTGCCTGGTTGTTTGCTAGGCCACCTTCCCAAGCCTTCCTACTCATCCTTTAAGCTATGCAATCTTACTGTGATCAACCACTTTTCTAAGTTAGCCAGCCTGAGTTCTGTTGTCTATGGCTAGAAATCCTGAAGTAGACAAGTACTTTGGAGTTTATAAAGTTATTTCCTATCTTAATAGTCTATTTTTGAGCCTTAGGATACTAAAAATTGGGTATTTTTCCAACTCAGAAGAGTGACTCATCAAGTTCACTCAGCTACTAGGTGCCAGCGTATAGATGCAAACATAAGTCTTTGCAAAATTAATGTGCTTCCTTGGAGAATTTTGTCTTTTAGGGGTAAGACTAACAGTAGATCCAATGATTTTCACATTGTAAATACCAAGAACTTGGAATATAGGGGCCTGGTCTCAGCTCTGACAACCTCACTTGTGTGTTGCACAGCATTTTCACCTATGAAATGAGTAAATTGCTATAGATTATTGTTTAAGTAAGCTCTAAATTCATATGGTATAAGAATTTCAGGACCAGAAACCTTCTCTTAACCATCTTTGTGGTAGCCATAATTGTACACTGACTAGACCCTTCACTTTTCATGTTGTTGTAATTGATGGAAATGTTATCATTAGAGGAGTCTATGTCTTTCCTCCAGCTCCATCCTTTTGATGACTTGGGTACAGAGTCTATGCTTATCTTGTGGACTTTCTCCACAGAAAATGCTAGATTTTTATCTTTCTGATGCTCATTTATTGGGATTTTGTTTCAAAAAGAAATTCTACTTGTAGAAAAGTTAGGAATTATTTTTAAAGTGTAAGTAATGAATCAGGGGCGCCTGGGTAGTGCGGTCATTAAGCATCTGCCTTTGGCTCAGGGCATGGTCCTAGTGTTCCGGGATCGAGCCCCACATCGGGCTCCTCCATTGGGAGTTGCTTCTTCCTCTCCCACTCCCCCTGCTGTGTTCCCTCTCTCACTGGCTGTCTCTCTGTCAAATAAATAAATAAAATATTTTTTTTTTAAAAAGTCCTCATCATAAGAAAAAAAAGAAGTATTTTTAAAAAATGAAGTATAAGTAATGAATCAAAAGTGAATTGTAGGGGTGTAGATGAGCTTCCTGAATGACATGATGAGGATCTCTGTGGATGGCCTTCTCAGTAAAATAACCATAAATGGTGAAAAATATTTTTAAAGCATTTATTTATTTATTTATTTATTTATTTATTTATTTATGAGAATGGAGGTGGGGCAGAGCTCAAGATGGGGCTTGACATAGCACTCAATCCCACTACCTTGAAATCATGGATCTGAGCCAAAACCAAGAGTCAGACACTCAACCAACTGAGCCAACTAGGTGCCCGTATTTTTTAAAAGATATTTAAAATCTGTGGAAATTGTCCTGAGCACATACAGGAAATTGAGAAACATTCATTGAAGAAAAAATTGTAGGACTCATTAAGAAGAATAAAAGTCTGTGGCATTTGAGTCGTGACCCACTCTGACCCGATCAGTTCAATGTTACAGAAGTTCTGTCTCGGGAGGATGCAGCCAAGAACACAAGGCTCCCTGTCCCCAGCTCCAAATCTAGGATAATATCATCTTCCTGCAAGATGCAATTATCCACTCTAGTTCCATGCTTCAGAAGCTGTATTTCAAACAAGAGCTGCCAGAATATCTGAAGATCTCTTCATCTACCTAGGTCCCAATGGGAGGGTGAAAACTCTACCTCCAAAAAGGATACTGAGAATCCAGGGCATCACTCTATCTTGTCCCAATTTCCTAATAGGGCAGAGTTTATATGCCAGAAATGGCAAGCTGGGAAGACCAGAGGTTACTGCTTCTCTCCAGTTCCCTGCTGGTAAAGAAGGGGTGTCACTTTTATAGAAGTGGGCCATTGTTCACACTCTAAGCACAGGAACAGTGGCACAGAGGATTTGAGGGGGGACAGGGAGGCAATAAGAGCAAAAAGCTCAGTAGCTCTTCCCAAAGAAAGTGACTTACTTGAGACAGAGCATGGAGAATTTCAAGCCCAAACGCAGGGTCAAAAACCAATATCTTGGCAGAGGAGTCTTCAATAAGCTAAATCATATTCAAGATAAAGGTTTTACAGCAAGAACCAGGAAAAGGACAGCTAAGTAGGGCTCTCAAAGACTAAATTCATTAAAAATAAGATCCAAAGACTAAACTCAGATATAACTCCAACAAAGGGGTTCAAATTTAGTAGGATTATACTGTAGAGCAATAGATGTCCTAGGTCATTGTCAAAAATAATAGAACAATTAGCCAATGATTAGTGTAGACAAAAATCTGTGTGTGATACAATCAGAGGTAGTTTAACAAAAAGATCAGATAAAGAGATAATAAAAAAAAGACCTACAAAAACCATTGTTGGGGCACCTGGGTGGCACAGTTGGTTAAGCATCTGATTCTTGGTTTTGGCTCAAGTCATGATCTCAGGGTTATGAAATCAAACCCTGCATCAAACTCCTTGCTCAGCTTGACTCTCTCCCTCCCCCTCTGCCCCACCCCCACTTTCAACCTCCTCTCTACTCTCTCTCAAATA
This sequence comes from Ursus arctos, assembly GCF_023065955.2. Taxonomy (NCBI): domain Eukaryota; kingdom Metazoa; phylum Chordata; class Mammalia; order Carnivora; family Ursidae; genus Ursus; species Ursus arctos. The sequence continues at coordinate 2,834,889 of NW_026622763.1, read as the reverse complement.
AATAAATAAATCTTAAAAAAAAAACACTGTTATGACAGGGTGATTGTACATATGCCAAGGCTAAAGACTCTGAAGATAATAGACATTAGAGACCACAGACTATGCAGGAAATAGATCTTATTGAAATAGTCTAGTGAAAACACTAAGGAAATAAAAAGCAAGTAGCAAGATAACTAATGGGCAGAAGAGATCAATATTTGGACTGGCTACAATATATTATCTGAAATATCCAGTTCTCCACTAAAACCTATGAGACATGGAAAGAAATAGGAATGGGTGACCGAAAACAGGGAACTGAAAGAAGGCAACAGAAAATGCCTATGAGAGGACCCAGATATTGGGGTCAGGAAAGAAAGACTCAAATAAGCTGTTAAAAATGTATTCAAAGAACCAAAAAAACAATATTCAAATATGAAGAAGGTATGATGACAATGTCTTATACACATAAAATAAATAATAACATAGAAAATATTCAAAAGTAAAAATTTGAGAGTTGCAACATATAATAATATAAGCAAAAATTCACTAGAGGAGCTTAAGAACAGACATGATCTGGCATTGAGAAAGAAACAAAACAAATGAGCAAAGGGAAGCAAAAAGAAAGAGAGAGACAGAGGCAAACCAAGAAAGGCTCTTATCTATAGAGAACAAACTGATGGTTACCAGAGGGGAGGGGGGATGAGTGGAATAGGTGATGGGGATTAAGGAGTGTACCTGTGGTGAGGAACACCAACTGGGTGTTGCACAGCAAATGGGTGTTGTATGAAACTGTTGAATCACTATATTGTATACCTGAAACTAATATTTCACTTTATGTCAACTAACTGGAATTTGAATAAAAACTTAAAATGATAGATAGATGATGATGATGATAGATGACAGATAGATGATGATAGATGATAGATAGATAGATGATAGATAGATAGATAGATAGATGATAGATAGATAGATGATAGATAGATAGATAGATAGATAGATAGATAGATAGATAGATGATAGATGATAGATAGATGATAGATAGATAGATAGATAGATATAGATAGATATTCAAAAAAAGAAAGAAAACTGGAGAGATACATGTATCAAAATGGACTGAAGACCTAAATGTGATACCTGAAACTATAATAATCCTGGAAGAGAACACAGGCAGTAATTTCTCTGACATTGGTTATAGCAACATTTTTCTAGATATGTCTCCTGAGACAAAGGAAACAAAAGCAAAATTAAATTATTGAGATCACATCTGGGTGTTATACATAACTAATGAATCATTGAACACTACATCAAAAACTAATGATGTACTACACAGTGGCTAACTGAACATATATGATAAAAATAAAAAAAAAAGAGATTACATCAAAATAAAAAGCTTTTTCACTGTGAAGGAAACCATGAGCAAAATGACAAGGACATCCACAGAATGGAAGAAGATATTTGCAAATGATATATTTGAAAAGGGATTAATATCCAAAATATATAAAGTATGCAACTCAACATCTAAAAAACAAACAAAACAAAAAAACAGCAACAACAAATAATCTGATTTAAAATGGGCAGAATATCTGAATAGACATTTTGCAAAAAAACACAAAAACAAAAAGACATAAAGATGTCCAACATACAGGAATTATCAGAGATTGTAAATCAAAACCACAATGAGATATCATACTACACCTGTCAGAATGGCTAAAATCAAAAAGACAAGAAATAACAAGTATTGGCAAGGATGTGGAGGGGGAAAAAAAAAACAAAGCCCTTGTACACGGCTGGCGGGAATGTAAATTGGTACAGCCACTGTGGAAAACAGTTTGAAGATTCCTCAAAAAATTACAAATAGAAATACCATATGATTAATTAATTCTACTACCAAGTATTTACAAGCCAAAGAAAACAAAACACTAATTTGAAAAGATATATACATCGGTATGCTTATTGCAGCATTATTTACAATAGCCAAAATATGGAAGCAACCTAAGTGTCCATCAACAGACAAATGGATAAGAAAGATTTATACACACACACACACACACACACACACACACACACACACACACAAATACACAGAGGGATATTATGCAGCCATAAAAAGGGATGAGCTTTTGCTCATTTGGGACAACATAGATGGGCCTAAGAGATTATTATGTTAAGTGAAGTAAGACAGATGGGGCACCTGGGTGCCTCAGTTGGTTAAGCATCTGACTTTGGCTCAGGTCATGATCCCAGGGTCCTGGATCAAGTACCACATCGGGCTCCCTGCTCAGTGGGGAGCCTGTTTCTCCCTCTGCCTCTACTGCTCCCCCTGCTTATACATTCTCTCTCTCTGTCAAATATATAAATAAATAAAATCTTTAAAAAAAAGAAATGTCAGACAAAAACAAATGCCTATTATTTCACTTACATGTGGAATCAAAAACAAACAAACAAAATGAATAAACAAAAGAAGTGAGGGCACCTGGGTGGCTCATTACTTAAGCATCTGCCTTCGGCTCAGGGTGTGATCCCAGAATCCTGGGATCAAGCCCCACATTGGGCTCCTTGACAGGGAGCCTGTTTCTTCCTCTCCCACTCTCCCTGCTGGTGTTCCCTCTCTTGCTGGCTGCCTCTCTCTCTGTCAAATAAATAAATAAAATCTTTAAAAAATTGAAATAAGATATATAAATACAGAGAACAAACTCATGGTTGCCAGAGGGGAAGTGGGTGGGGTATGGGGAAAATGGGTGAAGGGGAGTGGGAGACACAGGTTTCCAGTTATGAAATGATTAAGTCATGGGACAAAAGGCACAGCATAGGGAATATAATCAAGGATTTTGTAATAGTGTTGTACGGTGACAGATGGTAGCTGAACTTGTGGTGAGCATAGTATAATGTATAAACTTTTAAAATCACTATGTTATACCCCTAAAATTAATGTAATATTCTGTATCGGCTATACTCAAACATTTTTTTAAAGAATCAAATTTTGGGCAACTAATCTTTGATAAAGCAGGAAAAAACATCCAGTGGAAAAAAGACAGTCTCTTCAATAAATGGGGCTGGGATAATTGGACAGCTACATGCAAAAGAATGAAACTTGACCACTCTCTCACACCATACACAAAGATAAACTCCTAATGGATGAAAGACTTCGATGTGAGGCAGGAATCCATCAAAATCCTAGAGGAGAACATAGGCAGCAACCTCTTTGACATCAGCCACAGCAACCTTTTTCATGACACATCTCCAAAAGCAAGAGAAACAAAAGATAAAATGAACTTGTGGGACTTCATCAAGGTAAAAAGCTTCTGCACAGCCAAGGAAACAGTCAAAAAAACTAAGAGGCAGCCCACGGAATGGGAGAAGATATTTGCAAATGATGCTACAGATACAAGACTAGTATCCAAGATCTACAAAGAACTTCTCAAACTCAATACACGAGAAACAAACAAATCATAAAATGGGCAGAAGATATGAACAGACACTTTTCCAATGAAGACATACAAATGGCTAACAGACACATGAAAAAATGTTCAAAATCATTAGCCATCAGGGAAATTCAAATCAAAACCACACTAAGATACCACCTTACCCCAGTTAGAATGGCTAAAATTGACAAGGCAAGAAACAACAATTGCTGGAGAGGATGTGGAGAAAGGGGATCCCTCCTACATTGTTGGTGGGAATGCAAGTTGGTACAGCCACTCTGGAAAACAGTATGGAGGTCCTATAAAAAGTTAAAAATTGAGCTACCCTATGACCCAGCAATTGCACTCCTGAGTATTTACCCCAAAGATACAGATGTAGTGAAGAGAAGGGCCATATGCACCCCAATGTGCATAGCAACATTGTCCACAATAGGTAAATTGTGGAAGGAACCGAGATGCCCTTCAACAGATGACTGGATTAAGAAGTTGTGGTCCATATATACGATGGAATATTACTCAGCTATCAGAAAGAACAAGTTCTCAACATTTGCTGCAACATGGATGGCACTGGAGGAGATAATGCTAAGTGAAATAAGTCAGGCAGAGAATGACAATTATCATATGATTTCTCTCATCTATGGAACATAAGAACTAGGAAGATTGGTGGGGGAAGAAAGGGATAAAGAAAGGGGGGTAATCAGAAGGGGGAATGAAGCATGAGAAACTATGGACTCTGAGAAACAAACTGAGGGCTTCAGAGGGGAGAGGGGTGGGGGAATGGGATAGACTGGTGATGGGTAGTAAGGAGGGCACATATTGCATGGTGCACTGGGTGGTATACACAACTAATGAATAATTGAACTTTACATCAGAAACCAGGGATGTACTGTATGATGACTAACATAATATAATAAAAAACATTAAAATTAAAAAAAAGAATCAAATTTCAACATATATCAATAGAGAATTTGCAATTGGAATAATTGAGAGAGAGGACTAAAAGAAGAATGAACAGAGCCTGAAAGAAATATGGGATGTGATAAATGCACTAATATACAGAAGTACCAGAAAAATTGAAGCGACAGGAAAGAAAAAAAAAAGTCAAAGAAATAATGTTTGGAAAATTCAACTAATATGAAGTAAGATGAACTAAAGAAATTCACACCCAGAGACATCATAGTAAAAATATTGAAACACATAAGCAAAGAGAAAATTGTGAAAGTAGAAAGAGAAAATTTAATTGCCATACACAGGAGAAACCTAATAATATTACAGTTGACATTTCCTCCGAATCAATGGAGGACAGAAGGCAATGAGGTGGCATATTTAAAGTGCCAGGGATCACAGCTTTGGAATACAGCTTGAAATCTAGCAATGTGATGCCCTCAGCTTTGTTTTTCTTTTTCAACAATTCCTTGGCGATTCAGGGCATTTTCTGGTTCCACACAAATTTAAGGCAGCATGGTACTGGCACAAAAGCAGACACATAGACCAATGGAACAGAATAGAGAACCCAGAAATGGACCCTCTGCTCTTTGGGAAACTAATCTTTGACAAAGCAGGGAAAAACATCCGATGGAAAAAAGACAGTCTCTTCAATAAATGGTGCTGAGAAAATTGAACAGCTACATGCAAAAGAATGAAATGTGACCACTCTCTCACACCATACACAAAGATAAACTCTAAATGATTGAAAGACCCGGAGGTGAGAGAGGAATCCATCAAAATCCTGGAGGAGAACATAGGCTACAACCACTTTGAGGTCGGCCACAGCAACTTTTTTCATGATGCATCTCCAAAAGCAAGAGACACAAATGAAAAAATGAACTTGTGGGACTTCATCAAGATAAAAAGCTTCTGCGCAGCCAAGGAAAAAGTCAAAAAAACTAAGAGGCAGCCCACGGAATGGGAGAATATATTTGCAAATGACATTACAGATAAAAGACTGGTATCCAGGGGCTCCTGGGTGGCACAGCGGTTAAGCGTCTGCCTTCGGCTCAGGGCGTGATCCCGGTGTTATGGGATCGAGCCCCACATCAGGCTCCTTTGCTATGAGCCTGCTTCTTCCTCTCCCACTCCCCCTGCTTGTGTTCCCTCTCTCATTGGCTGTCTCTATCTCTGTTGAATAAATAAATAAAAAAATCTTTTAAAAAAAAGACTGGTATCCAAGATCTACAAAGAACTTCTCAAACTCAATACTCAAGAAACAAATAAACAAATCATAAAATGGGCAGAAGATATGAGCAGACACTTTTCCAATGAAGACATACAAATGGCTAACAGACACATGAAAAAATGTTCAAAATCATTAGCCATCAGGGAAATTCAAATCAAAACCACACTGAGATACCACCTTACGCCAGTTAGAATGGCAAAAATTGACAAGGGAAGAAACAACAATTGCTGGAGATGATGTGGAGAAAGGGGATCCCTCCTACATTGTTGGTGGGAATGCAAGTTGGTACAGCCACTCTGGAAAACAGTGTGGAGGTCCCTTAAAAAGTTAAAAATTGAGCTACCGTATGATCCAGCAATTGCACTCCTGGGTATTTACCCCAAAGATACAGATGTAGTGAAGAGAAGGGCCATATGCACCCCAATGTTCATAGCAGCATTGTCCACAATAGCTAAATCGTGGAAGGAGCCGAGATGCCGTTCAACTGATGAATGGATTAAGAAGATGTGGTCCATATATTCAATGGAATATTACTCAGCCATCAGAAAGAACGAGTTCTCACATTTGCAGCAACATGGATGGGACTGGAGGAGATGATGCTAAGTGTAATAAGTCAAGCAGAGAAAGACAATTATCATATGGTTTCACTCATTTATGGAGCATAAGATGTAAGAGGATTGGTAGGAGAAGAAAAGGAAGAAGAAAGGGGGGGTAAACAGAATGGGAATGAAACATGAGAGACTATGGACTCTGAGAAACAAACTGAGGGCTTCAGAGGGGAGGGGAGTGGGGGAATGGGATAGGCTGGTGATGGGTATTAAGGAGGGCACATATCGCATGGTGCACTGGGTGTTATATGCAAGTAAAAAATCATGGAACTTTATGGTAACTAACATAATATAATAAAACATATTATTAAAAAAATAAAGTGCCGGGGAAACAACCTGTCTACCAAGAATCTTATATCCATTGAATTTATTTGTAAAAAATGAAGACAAAATAAATACATTCAAAAATAAAAACTGAGATAAGTCATTGCTAGCAGATGTGCCTTACAGAAATAATAAATATTGTTCAAAACAGAAATAAGTAACCGAGAGTAATTTTAACTCTATTAAAAAAAAAAAAGAATACCAGGAAAGGTAAATACAAAAGACAGCATAATTGGATGTTTCCTTTCCTTGTTTGTCTCAATGATTTAAAAAACAATGATTATTGTGTTCATAAAATACAAGAAATTTCATATATTTGACAATAATAGTATTGATACAGAGTCAAAAATAACTCAAGAAGTAGAAAATTTGAATTAATTTAGGGAAAGAAACTGATTTGCAATATTATTTTTTTAAAGTCGCCACAAAGAGAATTTCAGGCACACATAGATTTACTAGTGATTTCTACCAATTATTTAAAGAAAAATTAATGAAATCCTTCACAACATGTTCCAAATCATGAAAGATGATGGAATACTTCACACTTAATTCTCTGAAGCCAATATTATGCCAACATCAAAACCAGAGAAGGTGTAACAGTAAAAGAAAACTACAGCCCAATACCTTTATGAATATAGACACAAACATCCTCAACATAATACTAGCAAAGCAATTCCAGCAACATATACAGTTTATAGCAACATATAAAAATTCCAGGAACATACATGATTATCAAATGGGACTTACCCCAGGAATGCAAAGTTTCTTTTCAATATAAAATTCAATTAATGTAATACCCTGTGTAAATAGAATAAAGAGCAAAATCATTATCTCAATTATTATCTCAATAGATATAGGGAAAAAGCATCCTTAAAAAAAAAAAAAAGAACTCAACAAACTAAGTATAGAAATGACCTTTCTTTACCTTATAAGAAGGATCAATAAAAAGCCCAGAACTACCATCATATTTAGTGGTGAAACACTGAATGTTTTTTATTATCAGGAAAAAGATGAGGATGTCCACTTTTTCCACTTCTATTCTACATTTTACTGGAAGTTCTAGACAGAGAAACTATGCAATAAAAAGAAATAAAATGCATCCAGATTGAAAAGAAAGAAGTAAAACTGTATCTATACATGACATAATATTGTATACAGAAAATATTGAATAACCCACATAAAACTATTAGAAATAATGAATGAGTTCAGCAAAATTTCTTGTATATAGAAAATCATAAATAATGCACTAGACCATTACTAGAAATAATAAGTTTGGGAAAGAAATAACAAACAAGTTCAGCAAGTTCATCAATTAATGCAAAATTGATTATACTTCTATACATTAATAATGAACAATTTAAAACTGAAGTTAAGAAAACAATTCCATTTACGATAGCATCAAAAGGAACAAAATATTTGGGGATAAAGTTACCAAAATAAGTATAAAGCTTGCATACTAAAAGCTTAAAACATTACTGAAAGAAATTACAGACCAAATTAAATGAGACCCATCTAATATTCATGGATTATAGGATTTTAGATAGTTTTGCTATCTAAACAATTACAATTACTACCCTCCCTCAAGTTGATCTATAGATTCAAAACAAAATACCAGCTAACTTTTTTTTCTTCAGAAGTTGACACAATGATTCTAAAATGCATATGGAAAGTCAAGGGCACCCAGTAGTCAAAACAATCTCTAAAAACAGGATATCAAAAGTATCCATTGACAGATGAATGGATAAAGAAGATATGGCATACATATACAACGGGATATTACTGAACCATAAAAAAAAAAGCATAAGATCTTGCCATTTGCAACAACAGGGATGGACCTAGAGGATGTTATATGAAGTGAACTAGATAAGACAGAGAAAAACAAATACCATATGGTTTCACTCATATTGAAAACTAAAAAACAAACAAATGAACAAATAAACAACCAAACCAAACAAAAACCCAGACAAATACAGAGAACAAACTGGTGTTTGCCAAAGAGGAGGTGGGTGGGGGGCTGGGTGAAATAGATGAAAAAGATTAAAAGATATAGAATTCCAGTTATAAAATAAATAAGTCACAGAGATGAGAAGTATAGCATAGGCAATATAGTCAATAATATTCTAATAATGTTCTAAGATGACAGGTGGTGACTATACCTATCATGGTGAGCACTAAGTGATGGATAGAACTGTTGAATCTGTATGTTCTACACCTGAAACTAACATGACACTGTATCTTAATTATCTTCAATAAAAAATAAAATAAACAATAACAACAAAAAAGTGGAGCACTCATACTTCAGCAAATGGGAGAGTAGGAAGTTCTCCTGCACAAAGAAGCCATCTGAACAAACTTAGTAGGATTTTTGGAAAGCACTTAAAAAAGTTTACAGCAAAACACACAATCAAGAAGCCATGTCCAAAATCATAGGAAAGTTTTGTGATCTTTTATTCACCCTTCCCTCTTTCCCTTCCCAGGGCAACTATGGTCTTGAACACTGACAGACCTATTCCCAGTTCCCTCCTTCAAACCAGATGGAAAAACACAGGCCTTCTTTGCAAATTATGATATATATATATATATATATATATATATATATATATATATATATATATATATATATATATATATCCTAACTTGTCAGGGGGCTACCTCAAATTTTGGAATCCATCAAAATTTTTAAAAATTATAATGCAAATTATACCATCAAAGAAAGTTAAAAGCAATGAACAGAATGCAAGTAGTACTTGAAAATCAAATGTCTCTTAAAGGACTTCTACTCATAATATGTAAAGAATACTTAAAACTCAATCAAATAATCCAATAATAATGGGCAAGGTATCTGAATCAATATTTCTCTATAGAAGATATATAAGTGGCCAATAAGCATATGAAATGATGTTTACTATCATTAATTAGGGACATGCTAATCAAAACCACAATGAAATACTACTTTACATCCACTAGAAAGGCTAAAATGAGAAAGATATACGAGACCAAGTGTTGACAAAGGTTGGAGAAATCTGGACCCTCCTATGGTGCAATTGTAAAATGGTGTAGCCATTTTTAGATGCTAAATATATATTTACCATATGTCCCAGCAATTTCACTCCTAGGTACATACTCAAAAGAAATGAAAGCACATGTCTTCACCAAACTTGTTTTCATTCTTCATAATAGCCAAAAACTGAAAGAAACTCAAATGTCCATCAACCCATGAATGAATGAATAAAAGAATAATGTATTGATACATGCTACAAAATTGGTGAATTTTGAAAACATTCTCTAAATGGAAAGACACTAGTCACAGAAGACCACATGTTATATGATTCCATTTCTATGAAATGTCCCAAATAGTTAAATCCATAGCAAAAGTAGGTTAGTAGTTGCCTAAGGCTGAGGAGTTGTGGGCAAATGAAGAATAAATGCCAATGGGTATAATATTGCTTTAGAAATGATGAAAATATTCTAAAACCAATTGTAATTATAGTTGTACAACTCTGAATATAATTAAAAAAATTAAATAGTTCACTTATTTGGATTATTCCTTTTTTGGGTGTTGAATTTTAAAAGTTCTTTATATATTTTGGATACTGAGCCTTATGATATATACTATTTGCAAATATGTTCTCTCATTCTGTAGGTTGCCTTTTAGTTTTGTTGATTGTTTCCTCCACTGTGCAGAAGATTTTATCTTGATGAAGTCCCAATAGTTCATTTTTGCTTTTTATTCCCTTGACTCAGAAGACATATTTAGTAAGAAGTTGTTAAGACCGATGTCAAAGACGTTATTACCTGTGTACTTCTCTTGGATTGTTAGTTTCATGTCTCACATTTAGGTACTTCCTCTGTTTTGAATTTATTTTTGCATATTGTAGAAGAAAGTGGTCTAGTTTCTTCCTTTTTTGCATGTTGCTGTCCGGTTTTCCCAACACCATTTGATGAAGAGACTGTATTTTTCCCATTGGATATCCTTTCCTGTTTTGTCAAAGATTAACTGACCATATAGTTGTGGGATCATTACTGGGTTTTCTATTCTGTTCTATTGATCTATGTGTCTATTTTGTGCCAGTATCATATTATTTTGATCATTAGAGATTTGTAATATATAACTTGAAGTCCAGAATTGTGATGCTTCCAGCTTTGCCTTTCTTTTTTTTTCATTATTTATTTATTTATTTTATAATAATAATTTTTTATTATGTTATGTTAGTCACCTTACAGTACATCCCAAGTTTTTGATGTAAAGTTCCATGATTCATTACTTGTGTATAACACCCAGGGCACCATAAAACGTGTGCCCTCCTTAATACCCATCACAGGCCTATCCCAATCCCCTACCACCTTCCCTCTAAAGCCCTCAGTTTTTTTCAAGGTTGCTTTGGCTATTTGGGGTCTTTTGTGGTTCCATACAAATTTTGGGATTGTTGACTGGTATTTTGATATGGATTGCATTCAAGTGTAGATTCCTTTAAGTAGTAAAGACCATTTAATAATATTTGTTCTTCCAACCCATGAGCATGGAATGTCTTTCCATTCCTTTAGATCTTCTTCAATTTCTTTTTTTTTTAATTTTTATTTTGTTATGTTAGTCACCATACAGTACATCCCCAGTTTTTGATGCAATGTTCCATGATTCATTATTTGCATATAACACCCAGTGCACCATGAAATATGTACCCTCCTTAATACCTATCACTAGCCTATCCCAACCCCCGCCCCCGATGCCCTCAGATGGTTTCCCAGAGTCCACAGTCTCTCATGCTTCATTCCCCCTTCTGTTTACCCCGCCTTCATTCTTCCCTTCCTTCTCCTACTAATCTTCCTATTTCTTATGTTCCATAAATGAGTGAAACCAAATTATAATTGTCTTTCTCAGATTGACTTATTTCACTTAGCATAATCTCCTCTGGTCCCGTCCATGATGCTGCGAATGTTGTGTAATAGTTCTTTATGATGGCTGAGTAATATTTCATTGTATATATGGACCACGACTTCTTAGTCCAGTCATCTGTTGAAGGGCATCTCAGCTCCTTCCACAATTTAGCAATTGTGGACAATGCTGCTATGAATATTGGGGTGCATATTACCCTTGTTTTCACTACATTTGTATCTTTGGGGTAAATACCCAGTAGTGCAATTGCTGGATCATAGGGTAGCCCAATTTTTAACTTTTTAAAGGACCTCCACACTGTTTTCCAGAGTGGCTGTACCAACTTGCATTCCCACCAACAGTGTAAGAGGGATCCTCTTTCTCCACATGCTCTCCAACATTTGTTGTTTCCTACCTTGTCAATTTTTGCCATTCTAACTGGTGTAAGGTGGTATCTCAATGTGGTTTTGATGTGAATTTCTCTGATGGTTAATGATTTTGATCATTTTTTCATATGTCTGTTAGCCATTTGTATGTCTTCATTGAAAAAGTGTCCGTTCATATCCTCTGTCCATTTTTTTATTTGATTATTTGTTTCATGTGTATTGAGTTTGAGAAGTTCTTTGTAGATTTTGGATACCAGTCATTTATCTGTAGTGTCATTTGCAAATATCTTCTCCCATTCCGTGGGCTGCCTCTTAGTTTTTTTGACTGTTTCCTTGGCTGTGCAGATGCTTTTTATCTTGATGAAGTCCCACAAGTTCATTTTTTCTTTTGTTTCTCTTGCCTTTGGAGATGTGTCATTGAAAAAGTTGCTCTGGTCAATGTCAAAGAGGTTGCAGCCTATGTTCTCCTCTAGGATTTTGATGGATTCCTCTCTCACCATGAGGTCTTTCAACCATTTGGAATTTATTTTTGTGTATCGTGTGAGAGAGTGGTCAAGTTTCATTCTTTTGCATATAGATGTCCACTTTTCCCAGCACCATTTATTGAAGAGACTGTCTTTTTTCCACTGGATGTTTTTTCCTGGTTTGCCAAAGATTAGTCACCCAAAGAGCAGAGGCTGTATTTCTGGGTTCTCTATCCTGTTCCATTGATCAATGTGTAAGTTGATTTGCCAGTACCATGCTGTCTTTGTGATCACAGCTTTGTAGTACAGCTTGAAATATGGCATTGTGATGCCCCCAGCTTTGTTTTTCCTTTTCAACAATTCCTTGGTGATTCAGGGCCTTTTCTGGTTCCACACAAATTTAAGGGCTGTTTGTTTCAGTTATTTGCAAAATATCATTGGTATTTTGATTGGGATGGCATTGAAAGTGTAGATTGATCTGGGTAGCATAGACATTTTAACGATGTGTATTCTTCCAATCCATGAGCATGGAATATTTTTCCATCTTTTTGTGTCTTCTTCAATGTCTTTCAAGAGTGATTTGTAGTTTCTAGAATATAGATCCTTTATGTCTGGTTAAGTTAATTCCAAGATAACGTATGATTTTTGGTGCTATTGTAAATGGAATGGATTCCCTAAATTCTCCTTCTTCAGTCTCATTGATTGCGTATAGAAATGCAACTGATTTCTGAGCATTGATTTTGTATCCCGCCACATTACTGAATTGCTCTATAAGTTCTAGTAGTTTGGGGGGTGGTGGAGTCTTTGGGTTTTGTATATAGAGTATCATGTCATCTGGGAAGAGAGACATTTTGACTTCTTCTTTGCCGATTTGGATACCTTTTATCCCTTTTGGTTGTCTGATTGCTGTTGCAAGGATTTCTAATACTATGTTGAATCATAATGGTGAGAGTGGGCATCCTTGTCCTCTTCCTGATCTTAAGGGAAAGGCTTTCAGCTTTCCCACTGAGAATGATGATTGCTGTAGGCTTTTCATAGATGGTTTTTATTGGATTGAGGAATGTACCCTGTATCCATACACTCTGAAGGGTTTTAACCAGGAAAGAATGCTGTATTTTTTCAAATGCTTTTCCTGCATCAATTGAGAGGATCATATGGTTCTTGACCCTTTTCTTGTTCATATGATCTATCACACTGATCGATTTGCAAATGTTGAACTATGCTTGCATCCCAGGGATGAATCCCACTTGGTCTTGATGGATAATCCTTTTAATATACTGTTGGATCCTATTAGCTAGGATCTTGTTGAGAATTTTGGCATCCATATTCATCAGGGACATCAGTCTGTAATTCTCCTTTTTGATGGGGTCATTGCCTGGTTTGGGGATCAAGGTAATATTGGTCTCATAGAATGAGTTTGGTAGTTTTCTTTCTGTTTCTATTTTTGGAAACAGCTTCAGGAGAATAGGTATTATTTCTTCTTTGAATGTTTGGTAGAATTCCCTGGGGAATCCATCAGTCCCTGGACTCTTGTTTTGGGGGAGTTTTTGATCACTGCTTCAATCCCTTCATCCTTAATCGGTCTGTTTAGGAAAACCAATATCTTCCTGTTTCAGTCTTGGTAGTTTTTAGGTTTCCAGGAAGGCATCCATTTCTTCTAGGTTTTGTGATTTATTGGCATAAAGCTGTTGATAAAAGTATCTAATGATCCTTCCTATTTCATTGGTGTTGGTTGTCATTTCTCCCCTTTCATTCATAATTTTATTAAATTGGGTCCATTCTCTATTCTTTTGAATAAGTGTGGCCAGTGGCTTATCGATCTTATTTACTCTTTCAAAGAACCAGCTTCTAGTTCTGTTGATCTGCTCTACTGTGCTCCTGGTTTCTAATTCATTGATTGTTGCTCTAATATTGATTACCTTTGTTCTCGTGCATGGGTTAGGCCCGTTCTACTGTTTCGGCTCCAGCTTCTTGAGGTGAGAATATAAAAACTGCATTTTATATTTTTCTATTCTTTTGAGTGAGGCTTGGATGGCTATGTATTTTCCCCTTAGGGCTGCCTTTGCAGTGTCCTGTAGGATTTGGACCGATGTGTTTTCATTCTTGTTGGTCTCCATAAATTGTTTAAATTGAAATTTGATTTCCTGGTTTACCTAATCATTCTTGAGCGGGGTCATTCTTAGTTTCCAAGTGTTTGAGTTTCTTCCAAATTTTTCCTTGTGGTTGAGTTCCTGTTTCAAAGCATTGTGGTCTGAGAATATGCAGGGGATAATCTCAGTCTTTTGGTATCAGTTGAGACCTGTTTTGTGACCCCTTATATGGTCTATTCTGGAGAAAGTTCCATGTGCATTTGAAAAGAATGAGTTTTCTGTTGTTCTGGGGTGTAGTGTTCTATATATGTCAATGACGTCCATCTGGTCCAGTATGTCATTCAAAGCTCTTCTTTCTTTGTTGATTTTCTGCTTAGGTGATCTGTCTATTGCTGAGAGTGAAGTGTTGAGGTCCCCTACTATTAACGTATTATTATCTATATGTCTCTTTATTCTGGTTAAGTGTTGGCTTGTGTATCTTGCTCATCCCCTGTTGGCAGCATAGATATTTATAATTGTCATATCCACTTGTTGGTTACATCCTTTAAGAATAATATAGTGTTGGGGTGCCTGGGTGGCACAGCGGTTAAGCGTCTGCCTTCGGCTCAGGGCGTGATCCCGGCGTTATGGGATCGAGCCCCTCATCAGACTCCTCCGCTACGAGCCTGCTTCTTCCTCTCCCACTCCCCCTGCTTGTGTTCCCTCTCTCGCTGGCTGTCTCTATCTCTGTCAAATAAATAAATAAAATCTTTAAAAAAAAAGAATAATATAGTGTCCTTCTGTATCTCTAACTACAGTCTTTAGTTTAAAATCTAATATGTCTGATATAAGAATTGCTACCCCAGCTTTCTTTTGAGGTCCGTTGGCATGAAAAATGGTTTTCCATCCCTTCACTTTCAGTCTGAATGTATCTTTAGGTTCAAAATGAGTCTCTTGTAGACAGCAAATGGATGGGTCATGTCTTTTTATCCAATCTGCAATCCTGTGGCTTTTTATGAGAGCATTTAGTCCATTCACATTGAGAGTGAGTATTGAGAGATATGATTTTAATCATGTCATGTTCCCTGTGAAGTCTTTGTTTCTATAGATTGTAAATTTCTGTTCTGTATCACTCTTGGGGCCTTTTTACTTTTATAGAACCCCCCTTAATATCTCCTGTAGGGCTGGTTTGGTGGTTACGAATTCCTTCAGTTTCTGCCGATCCTGGAAGGTCCTTATCTTATCATCAATTCTGAATGACAGCCTTGCTGGATAAAGGATCCTTGGTTGCATGTTCTTCTCACATAGAACTTTGAAAATACCCTGCCAATCCTTCCTATCCTGTCAGGTCTCTGTAGACAGGTCTGACGTTATTCTGATATTTTTCCCTCTGTCCATAAGGATTTTCTTCCCACTGGCCACTTTCAATACTGTATCCTTGGATCTAATATTTGTGAATTGCACTATGATGTGACGTGGTGTAGGTCTGTTCTCATTGAACTTGGGAGGGGTCTTCTCTGTTTCTTGGACATGAATGCTTGTTTCCTTTGCCAGATTAGGGAAGTTCTCAGCTACAATTTGTTCAAATATCTTTTCTAGACTTCTCTTTTTCTCCAGCCCCTAGGGGATGCAGATGATTCTGACATTGGAACGTTTCATTTAGTCAGTAATCTCCTGTAACCTACATTCTTGAGATTGGATTTTTTTGAACCACGTTTCTGTTTTCACTTTCTCTTCTAACATCCCATCCTCCAATTCACTAATTACTGACTCATTTACCACTCTGTAAAACAGATGTAGGTTCCTCAAAAATGTTAGAGGTAGAACTAGCCCGCAATCTTACAATTGAACTACTAGGTATTTACCCCCCCCAATACAAAAATATTAATTCGAAGGGACACATGCATCCTGATGTTTATAGCAGCATTATCTACAATAGTCAAACTATGGAAAGACCCCAAATATCCATCAACTGATGAATGGATAAAGAAGTGGTGTACACATACACACACACACACACACACACACACACACACACAGGAATATTACTCAACTATAAAAAAGAATGAAATCTTGTCATTTGCAATGACATAGATGGAGCTAGAAAGTATTTTGCTAAGCAAAATAAGCCAGTTACAGAAAAATAAATACCATATGATTTCACTCATATGTAGAATTTAAGAAACAAAACAAATGAGTTAGGGGAAAGAAGAAAGAGAGAGGTAAACCAAGAAACAGACTCTTGACTATAGAAAACAAACTGATGGTTACCAGAGGGGAGGTGGTTGGGGGATGGGTTAAACAGGTGATATGTATTAAGGAGGGCCCTTATGATGATCACCAGATGTTGTATGTAAGTATCGAATCACTGTATTTTACACCTGAAACTAATATTGCACCATATGTTAACTGGAATTTAAATAAAACTTAAAAATAGTACACTTAAATTAATGAGACACACATTATATGAATTATATATTAATAAAGCTATTTTTAAAAATCACCTGTAAGGTCACTGTTCAGATATAACCTCTAATAAGGAAGAAGATAACATTTTCCTCTTGGCTAGAAAGTGAGAAAAGAAAAATGCTAGTTTAGTTCTAAAAAAGTTCCACATTAGCTTAAGGAATATGGAATTCCTGCTTGGTTTGGAGAATCAAAAAGAGTAGAATCTCTGACCACTTTTCTTTCTGGGGCTCTGAGAGGCAATGTACCAACTTGCTGGCAACCCTCTCCAACCAATAGCATTCAGTACGTGATAACATAGCTGGTTGCCAGCAGTGCTATGAAAATGGGCAGGAAGTACTTCAAGGTCTGAGGTGAACTGATATTGTCAGTGATGCATCACAGACTTCTCAGATTCTCCTTGTCTCACATGTCCCTCTGAAGTCTAGGCTGATTGCTCCAGTCAGTTCCACTGTAATGTTGGAGTAGTTGTGAGCCATATCACTTCACCTCTGAGGCCAGAGAACTCCACTAATGTCACCACTTCTGACCTCAGCAAGTTTAGGTTCAATTAACAACATAGCTGCCCATGGGAAAACTCGGACCAATTGAAAGCCAAGCATGGTAGAGAACTGTCAGGTAAGTTTTATTTTTTCTCTTTCTTAAAAATTTTTCTGAGGTCCATATATTCTATCTGGCCTATTCAAAGACACCTCACACCTGCCTACCTGCTGTATCTGTTTATAGCTAATCTTGAAGTACTGCAAGCACAGTAATGTATCCCTTTCCTTCCCTTCCTCTCTTTCAATTTCTCCCTCTCTCATATGTGTGTAACAAGATCAAAATCTTGCATTATTATTTAGTATTTATATCATTAATAGTTTTCCCATCCCATTAAATATGTTTTCAAAAACACGGATTGTAATGAATGCATTCTATTTCATCAAATATATAATCATAAATGAATCAATCAGTACCTTATTATGGGTTACATTTGTTCTCATTAATTTATTTTCTTATTACAAATTTAAAAAATTAGAATTATAGAGACAAAATATTTTTTTTAAATGCTTGGGTTTAAAATGTGCCCCAGTGGTAGTAGATCCTTATTTTTGTGACACTTAAGTAAATTACATTTAAAGATAATAAAATGTGTACTTAGACTCTTTTTTAAAATGTACCCCATTAAAAATGACTGTTTAAGGGAAGACAATCTTTGGATTGCCAAAATTATGCCAAGGCAAATCCTCCTCTTCCTCCATGGGTTTCATATGACAGCATGTGCTGGGCAAGATAATGAAAGGCATTTATCTAAGGACCCTTACAGTCTAAGCCCTCTGGCTGGTCATTGTTTCCTGATATGGTGATATCCCAAATAAAAATCATTCACATAGTTCTAATAAAAGCTGTATGTGTTTAAGGTACACAGCTTGATAATTTGACATACATAATGAAATAATTACTTCAGTCAAGCTAATTAATGTATCATCTCACATAATTACTTTGTGTATGTGTGCTTGAGAGCACCTGAAATTTTTAGCAAACTTCCTGTATTCAATACAGTAGCATTAACTCTAGTCATCATGCAGTACATTGCATCTCTAGACTTATTCTTCCTACATAATTTCAATTTAGTACCCTTTAACCAATGTTTCCCCATCTCCCCCACCTCCTAGTCCCTGATAACCACTGTTCTACTCTATGCTTCTATATATTTGACATTTTTATAATTCATGTATATGTGAGATCATTCAGTTTTCTTTTTATTTGTGTATCTGACTTATTTCACTTAGCAAAATGTCCTCTAGTTTTATCCATGTTGTTGCAAATGTCAGGACCTTCTTTTTTTAAGTCTAAATAATATTCAGCTATATTTTTACTATATATATAGATATAGATATAGTTATAGATAGATATAGATACAGATGCATACATACACACATACACATAGTATGCATAATACTATATATATAGTAAATAAATTGTGAGATTAGATGGTAGATAGATGATAGATATATGGATGATGATAGATATATAGATAGATGTTCAATAGGTAGATAGATGATAGATGATAGATCTCACAATTTTTTATCCATTCATTTACAACAGATACTGAGATTGTTTCCTTATCTTCTTATTGTGAATAATGATGATTGTGGAAGTTCAGATATCTCTTTGAAGTACTGATTTTTTTCCTTTGGGTGCATACCCTGAATAGGAATTGTTGTATCATACAGTAGTTCTACTATTGGTTTTTTTTTTTTTTGAAGAATTTTCATACTGTTTTCCATAGTGACTGCACCAATTTATATTCCCACAAGCAGTGTACAAGGATTCTTTATTCTCCACATTCTCTACAACACTTATATCCTAATTTTTTTTATACTAGCTGCCTCTTGAATTTTTTTTGAGAGAGAGAGAGAGAAAGTGAGCATGCATGTGTGAGTTGGGGGGAGGGGCAGAAGGAAAGAGAGAGAAAAAGAGAGAGAGAGAGAATCTTAGCAGGCTCCACACCCAGCACAGAGCCCAATGTGGGGCTCAATCTCACAACTCTGAGATAATGACCTGAGCCTAAATCAAGAGCCAGCTGCTTAAACCATTGAGCCACCTGGGTGCCCCATGATATCCCATCTTAACAGGTATAAGGTGTTATCCAATTGTGTGTATTATTTTTTTGATTGATTGATTGATTTTTATTATGTTCAGTAAGCCAACATTCCATTGTGATTTTGAGTTGCATTTCCTTCATGATTACTGATGTTGAGCACTTTTCATATACCTGTCAGTTATTTTTATGTTTTCTTTTGAAAAGGGACTTTGTTAATTTTTAAATAAGATTGTTTGGTTTTATATTATTGAGTTATATGAGTTCTTTATGTATGTGGATATTAACCCTTTATCATTTGTAAATATATGGTTTGTAAATATTTTCTCCCAATCCATCACTTGCCTTAGAAACAAATTTAACAAGGGAGATAAAATTTCTGTACACTGAAAAGTAAAACATTCGTGAAATAATTTGATGAAGACACAAATAAATAGAAAAATATCTCATATTCATGGATTGGAAAAATTAATATTGTTAAAATATCCATACTTCCCCAAATTACGAATAGACTCAATGCAATCCCTATCAAAATTCCAATGGCATTTATCACACACATAGAAAAAAAGTAAGCCTAAAATCCAAATGGAACAACAAAAGACCCACAATAGCTGAAGAAATCTTGAGAAAGAACAACAGAGTTGGTAGCATCACATTTCCTCATTTCACATTATATTACAAAGCTATAGTAATCAGTACTGCATGGTCTTGACATAAAAACAGATGCATAGACCAATGCAACAAAATAAAGAGTCAAGAAATAAACTGAAACATACATGGCCAACTAATTTTTGAGCATCAAGAATACATGGTGGGGAAAGATAAGTTTCTTCAATAGGTAGTGTTGAGAAAACTGGATATCCATGTGCAAGATAATGAAACTGAACCCTTATCTTACACCATAGGATAAGTAAATCCAAATTATATTAAAGACTTAAACATAAGACCTGAAATCACAAAACTCCTAGAAGAAAACAGGGAAAAACCTCTTTTACATTGGTGTAGACAATGATTTCTGTAGATGCCACCAAAAGTTCAGACAACAAAAGTAAAAATAAATAAGTGGAACTCCATGAAACTAAAAATCTTCTCAACAGCAAAGGAAACCATTAACAAAATGAAAAGGCATCGAATAGATTGGGAAAAAATATTTGCAACTCATGTATTCTTTATTTCATTTTTTATAATAGTTTTTATTATGTTATGTTAGTCACCATACAGTAAATCCCTGGTTTCTGATGTAAAGTTCGATGATTTATTAGTTGCGTATAACACCCAGGGCACAATGCAATACGTGCCCTCCTTACTACCTATCACCAGCTTATCCCATTCCCCCACCACCCTCCCCTCTGAAGCCCTCAGTTTATTTCTCAGAGTCCATAGTCTCTCATGCTTCATTACCCCTTCTGATTACCCCCCCTTTCTTTATCCCTTTCTTCCCCTACTGATCTTCCTAGTTCTTATGTTCCATAGATGAGAGAAATCATATGATAATTGTCTTTCTCTGCTTGACTTATTTCACTTAGCATTATCTCCTCCAGTGCCGTCCATGTTGCAGCAAATGTTGAGAACTCGTACTTTCTGATAGCGGAGTAATATCCCATTGTATATATGGACCACAACTTCCTAATCCAGTCATCTGTTGAAGGGCATCTCGGCTCCTTCCACGATTTAGCTATTGTGGACATTGCTGCTATGAACATTGGGGTGCATATGGCCCTTCTCTTCACTATGTCTGTATCTTTGAGGTAAATACCCAGTAGTGCAATGGCTGGGTCATAGGGTAGCTCAATTTTTAACTTTTTAAGGGACCTCCACACTGTTTTCCAGAGTGGCTGTACCAACCTGTATTCCCACCAACAATGTAGGAGGGATCCCCTTTCTCCACATCCTCTCCAACAATTGTTGTTTCTTGCCTTGTCAATTTTTGCCATTCTAACTGGCGTAAGGTGGTATCTTAGTGTGGTTTTGATTTGAATTTCCCTGATGGCTAACGATTTTGAACATTTTTTCATGTGTCTGCTAGCCATTTGTATGTCATCATTGGAAAAATGTCTGTTCATATCTTCTGCCCATTTTATGATTTGTTTATTTGTTTCTCATGTATTGAGTTTGAGAAGTTCTTTGTAGATCTTGGATACCAGTTTTTTATCTGTAGCATCATTTGCAAATATATTCTCCCATTCCGTGGGCTGCCTCTTAGTTTTTTTGACTGTTTCCTTGGCTGTGCAGAAACTTTTAATCTTGATGAAGTCCCACAAGTTCATTTTATCTTTACTTTCTCTTGCCTTTGGAGATATGTCATGAGAAAGGTTGCTTTGGCCGATGTTGTAGAGGTTGCCGCCTATGTTCTCCTCTAGGATTTTCATGGCTTCCTGTCTCACATTGAGGCCTTTCGTCCATTTGGAGTTTATCTTTGTGTATGGCGTGAGACAGTGGTCAAGTTTCATTCTTTTGCATGTAGCTATCCAATTTTCCCAGCACCATTTATTGAAGAGACTGTCTTTTTTCCACCGGAAGTTTTTTCCTGCTTTATCAAAGATTAGTTGCCCAAAGAGCCGAGGGTCCATTTCTGGGTTCTCTATTTTGTTCCATTGGTCTATATGTCTGTTTTTGTGCCAGTACCACGCTGTCTTTGTGGTCACAACTTTGTAGTACAGCTCGAAATCCGGCATTGTGATACTCCCAGCTTTGTTTTTCCTTTTCAACAGTTCCTTGGTGATTCGGGGCCTTTTCTGGTTCCATACAAATTTAAGGACTATTTGTTCCAGTTCTTTGAAAAATGTCCTTGGTATTTTGATCAGGATAGCATTGAAAGTGTAGATTGCTCTGGGTAGCATGGACATTTTAACTATGTTAATTCTTCCGATCCATGAGCATGGAATATTTTTCCATCATTTTGTGTCTTCCTCAATGTCTTTCAACAGTGATTTATAGTTTTTAGAATATAGATCATTTACATCTCTAGTTAAATTAATTCCAAGGTAATGTATGGTTTTTGGTGCTATTGTAAACGGGATGGATTCCCTAATTTCTCTTTCTTCAGTCTCATTATTCGTGTATAGAAATGCAACTGAGTTCTGAGCATGATTTTGTATCCCGACACATTACTGAATTACTCTATAACTTCTAATAGTTTGGGAGTGGATTCTTTTGGGTTTTCCATATCATGTCATCTGAGAAGAGAGACATTTTGACTTCTTCCTTCCCGATTTGGATACCTTTTATCCCTTTTTGTTGTCTGATTGCTGTTGCAAGGACTTCTAGTACTATGTTGAATAATAGTGGCGAGAGTGGGCATCCTTGTCATGTTCCTGATCTTAAGGGAAAGGCTTCCAGCTTTTCCCCATTGAGAATGATATTTGCTGTAAGCTTTTCATAGATGGCTTTTATGAGATTGAGGAAAGTACCCTCTATGCCTACACTCTGAAGGGTTTTAATCAGGAAAGGATGCTGTATTTTGTCAAATGCTTTCTCTGCATCAATGAGAGGATCATATGGTTCCTGAGTCTTTTCTCGTTGATATGATGTATCAGGCTGATCGATTGGCGAATGTTGAACCATGCTTGCATCCCAGGGATGAATCCCACTTGGTCGTGATGGATAATCCTTTTAATGTACTGTTGGATTCTATTAGCCAGGATCTTGTTGAGGATTTTGGCGTCCATATTCATTAGGGAAATCAGTCTGTAATTCTCCTTTTTGATGGGGTCTTTGCCTGATTTGAGGATCAAGGTAATATTGGCCTCATTGAATGAGTTTGGTAGCTTTCCTTCTGTTTCTGTTTTTTGAAATAGCTTTAAGAGAATAGGTATTATTTCTTCTTTGAATGTTTGGTAAAATTTCCTAGGAAAACCGTCCGGACCGGGCGTTTTGTTATTTGGAAGGTTGTTTATCACTGACTCAATCTCTTCATAATTAATTGGCCTGTTTAAAAAAACCAATTTCTTCCTGTTTCAGTCTCAGTAGTTTATAGGTTTCCAGGAATTCATCCATCTCTTCCAGATTGCTTAATTTATTGTCATATAACTGTTGATAAAAGTTTCTAATAATCCTTCCAATTTCATTGGTGTTGGTTGTGACCTCTCCTTTTTCTTTCATAATTTTATTAATTTGGGTCCTTTCTCTTTTCTTTTGGATAAGTCTTGCCAGTGGTCTGTCAATTTTATTGATTCTCTCAAAGGACCAGCTTCTAGTCCTGTTCATCTGGTCTACTGTACTACTGGTTTCTAATTCATTGATTTCTGCTCTAATCTTGGTCAACTGCTTCCTTGTGAGTGGATTAGGCCTGTCCCTCTGTTGCTGTTCCAGCTTCTTGAGGTGAGAATATAAAAACTCTATTTTAGATTTTTCTATTCTTTTGAGTGAGGCTTGGATGGCTATGTATTTCACCCTCAGGACTGCCTTTGCAGTATCCCATATGTTTTGGACTGTTGTATTTTCATTCTCATTGGTCTCCATAAATTGTTTAATTTGATTTTTGATTTCCTGGTTTATCAAGTCATTCCTGAGCAGGATGGTTCTTAGTCTCCAAGTGTTTGAGTTTCTTCCAAATTTTACCTTGTCATTGAGTTCCAGTTTCAGAGATTTGTGGTCTGAGAATATGTAGGGGATAATTTCAGTCTTTTGGTATCAGTTGAAGACCTGTTTTGTGACCCAGAACATGGTCTATTCTTGAGAATGTTCCATGGGCATTAGAATAGAATGAGTATTCTTTGGTTCTGGGGTGTGTTGTTCAATATATATCTATGAGGTCCAACTCGTCGAGTATGGCATTCAAAGCTCTTGTTTCTTTGCTGATTACTTGAGTAGATGATCTGTCTATTGCTGATAGTGGAGTGTTGAGGTCCCCTACTATAAGGATATTTTTATCTATATGTCTCTTTATTGTGGTTAAGATATGGCTTGTGTATCTTGCTGCTCCCCTGTTGGCGGCATAGATATTTATAATTGTCTTATCCACTTGTTGGATACATCCTTTAAGAATAATATAGTGCCCTTCTGTGTCTCTAACTATAGTCTTTAGTTTAAAATCCAATCTGTCTGATATGAGAATTGCTACCCCAGCTTTCTTTTGAGGTCCATTGGCGTGAAAGATGGTATTCCATCCCTTTACTTTCAGTCTGAATGTATCTTTAGGTTAAAAATGAGTCTCTTGTAGACAGCAAATCGATGGGTCATGTCTTTATCCAATCTGCAACCCTGTGGCATTATGGGAGCATTTAGGCCATTTACATTGAGACTGAGTATTGAGAGATATGATTTTAATGATGCCATGTTGCCAGTAATGTCTTTGTTTGTATCAGTTGTGACTTTCTTTTCTGTATCACTCTTGGGCCTTATTACTTTTATAGAACCCCCCCTTAATATCTCCTGTAGGGCTGGTTTTGTCGTTACGAAATTGGTCAATGACTGGCGATTCTGGAAGGTCTTTATTTCTCCATCCATTCTGAATTATAGCCTTGCTGTATAAAGAGTCTGTGGCTGCATGTTTTTCTCTGAAAGAGCTTTAAAAATGCCCCCCCTCAACCCTTTCTCTCATTACAGGTCTCTGTAGACAGGTCTGACGTAATTCTGATACCTTTGCCTTTGTACGTGAGAAATTTCTTTGCCCTGGCTGCTTTCAATACTGCATCCTTGGATCTAATATTTGCGAAATGCACTATGACGTGACGTGGTGTAGGTTAGTCATGGTTGAGCTTGGGAAGGGTCCTCTCTGCCTCTTGGATACGAATGTTTGTTTCCCTTGATATATTATGGAACTTTTCAGCTACAATTTGTTCAAATATCTCTTTTAGACCTCTGTTTTTCCCCACCCCCTCGGGGATGCCGATGATTCTGACATTGGAACGTTTCATTGAGTCAGTAATCTCCTTTAACCTACATTCCTGGTTGTGGATTTTTTTGAGTCCAGATTCTATTTTAGCTTTTTCTTCTACTAACCCATCCTCCAATTCGCTGATACGTTCTTCTGCCTCATTCACCCTGGCCGACAGAGTATCTAGTTTTGACTGCATCGATTCACAGCATTTTTAATTTCTGCCAGACTCACTCTCATTTCCGCCCTTAGAGATTCTATATTCTCATTAAAATTTCCATTAATACTTTTTTCAACTCTACACATCATCTTGACCATTGTTACTCTGAATTCCATTTCTGATAATTTGGTTATATCCATATCCATTAGTTCTGTGGCAGAGGCTGCAGACTCATTGTCTTTTCTTTGCTGGGGGGGATTTCTCCTTCTCGTCATTCGGAGGAGGAGAGGTTGCGGGGTTGTCCAGAGCCCAAATTATTGACCAGGACCCAGGCCATGCACCCTTGCTTTATAGGAATCTTAGGGATGTGGTCTTCTTGATTTTTCAGCCTGCCTTCTGGGGTAGGGGCCTGCCATGCCGATACTCAGGCAACCCTGTTTGGGTAGAGTCTCCATGTCCCCAGTGAGGGGGGATGGGGATGGGCACACTGTGAGCTGGTATTTCCAGGCTTTTGTTCTCTGGAGGCTTTCCCTGGCGGTTTGCTGTTCCTCTTCTGAGAGTCAGAGCAGCAGTGGCTGAATCTCAGCCTCTGTCTCTGAACAGAGGGATCGTGGACCGTTCTCCGCTGATGTTTTGGCCACTTTAACTCTGTTTCTGTTGGTGCTGCTCAACCTTGCAGCATCCCGGGATATGTGCCCCACACCCGGCATCCCAGCTCTCACTTCCAGGGCCGGCACATGTCTGTCCTTTGTGTTTCTTTCTTTCTTTTTTTTTTTTTTTAAAGATTTTATTTATTTATTTGAGAGAGATAGAGACAGCCAGTGAGAGAGGGAACACAAGCAGGGGAAGTGGGGGAGGAAGAAGCAGGCTCACAGCAGAGGAGCCTGATGTGGGGCTCGATCCCATAACGCCAGGATCACGCCCTAAGCCGAAGGCCGACGCTTAACCGCTGTGCCACCCAGGCGCCCCTGTCCTTTGTGTTTCTAACACTGCCAGCCCCCAGCCGCCAGCCACCCCCGCCCGCTCCTGGAGCTCCTGGTCTCAGTCTGGTTCCATTGAGCACACCAGAGCTCCGTTTCAGTCTGGTCCTGCACATTCCCCACCTCACAGTCTCAGGCTGTTCTCTCGCGGGGTGCCAGTCCGTGAGTCTGCCCGCTCCCCGCCCCCCCCCCCCGCCATGTAGGTGGCTACCGCTTCCCGGCGTGAACGTGGCGGCTCCCTCCCCCTTCCGTTTATCTTCCCAAATCTGTGCGCCGTTTCATGGCTCCCCACTTCGTACCTCAATACTCAGCGCTGGAAATATTCATTAGTAGAGATCCAGATGTATCTTCCTGCGTCTCCGGCTGATTCCGTGGATGTTCAGCCTGTTCTGATACCTATCCTACTTGGCTCAGTGGGCCGGCTGTAAAAGAGGTCCCCTACTCCTCCACCATCTTAACTCCTCCTATCTCTGGTTATTTTCATGTTTTAAATAGTCATCCTAGTGGGTGTAAAGTGGTATCTCACTGTAGTTTTATTTATTTATTTTTCTCGCTGTGGTTTTAATTTGCATTTCCTTAATGATACATGATGTTAGACATGTCTTTATGTGCTTGTTGTCTATTTGTGTATTTTCTCCAGAGAACTATCTACTCAAGTTCTTTGCCCATTTTAATAATAATGTTTTTATTTTATTATGTTATTCAACATAAAGTACATCCCTGGTTTCTGATGTAAAATTTGATGATTCATTAGTTGTGTATAACACTCAGTGCACCATGCAATACGTGCCCTCCTTACTACCCATCACGCCAGTTAGAAAAATTTGCCCATTTTCAATTGCATTGTTTGTCTTTGTTGTTGAGTTGTAAGAGTCTGTTATATATCGTGGATGCTAGGCCCTTTCCAGATATATTATTTGCAAATGTTTTACTCCAATCTGTTGGTTGTCTTTTTCACTTTCTCAATAATGTCCTAAAAGCACAAAATTTTAATTTTGATGATGTCATATTTATCTATTTTTGTTTTGGTGCTCATGCTTTTTTGCCATATCTACGAATTCATAGACATGTTATCCCAGGTTATAAAGATTTGTTCCTATGTTTTCTTTTAAGAGCTTTATGGTAATAGCTCTTATAGTTAGGTTGTTGATCTATTTTGACTTAAAATTTGTGTATGGTGTAAAATAGGAGTTCAATTCCATTTCTTCTACAGTTAGATATCCAGTTGTCCCAGCATAAATTGTTGAAAAGCTGTTCTTTCCCACAGTGAAGAATCTTGGTACTCTTGTCAAAAATCAATTGGTTATAAGTACATGGGTTTATTTCTGGATTCTCAATTTTGTTCTATTATATGTATATGTCTATCCTTTTGTCAACACTCCATTGTTTTGATTACTGTAACTTTGTAGTAAGCTTTGAAATTGCAAAGTGAGAGTCTCCAGTTTTCTTATTTTTTAAAGATTGTTTTAGCTATTAAAGTTTCCTTGCAATTTCATATGAGTTTGAAGGTCAAACTTTAAAAAAAAATAAAGGTCATTGGGATTATGGTAGGATTTTAATAGAATCTGTAGATTCTTTGGACATGATTGTCACTTAACAACATTGATTTTCAACCAATGATCAAGCTCTTTGTTAATTTAAGTCTTCTTTAATTTCTTTGAGTACTATTTTGTAAGTTTTAGTATAAAAGTCTCCTTGGTTAAATTTATTCCTAGATATTTCATTTGTTTGAATGTTATTGCAAATGAAATTATTTCCTTTGTCTCATTTTCAGGTTGTTCATATTTGTTGTATAGACACACAATTATTTTGAGTAGTTTCATTTTGTATCATGTAACTTTACTGAATTCTTTATTAGCTCTAATATTTTGTGAATTCTTTAAGAATATATCTATCTATCTGTATATATATATATATATATATATATATATATATATCTA
Source organism: Ursus arctos (assembly GCF_023065955.2). Classification (NCBI taxonomy): domain Eukaryota; kingdom Metazoa; phylum Chordata; class Mammalia; order Carnivora; family Ursidae; genus Ursus; species Ursus arctos. The sequence goes on along the minus strand of NW_026622763.1, from coordinate 2,806,640 downwards.
CATATGTATCATGTTATCTCTGAATAGAGAAAATTTTACTTGTTCCTTTCCAATTTGAATGTCTTTTTTTTTTCTTTTCTAATTACTCTGGTGAAAAATCTTAGTATAATGTTGAATATCTGTGGTGAAATTGGGTATCCATATATTGTTTCTGATCTTAGGCAGAAAGTCTTAAGTGCTTACCATTAAGTAAGATATTAGCTATGAACTCATCATAAGCACCCTTAATCATGTTGAGGATGTTCTTTTCCTTGTTTTCTGAATGTTTTTATCATTAAAGGTTGCTGTCAAAGCATTTGTCAAATGCTTTTTCTGTGTCAATTGAGATGATCATTTTTTTTCCTTTACTCTATTAACATGGTACATTACATTGGTTGATTTTCTTATGATAAATGACCCTCGTATTCCTGGAATAAATCCCACTTATTCATAGTGTAAAATTATTTTAATATGTTGTTGGATTCAATTTGCTAGTATTTTGTTAGGGACTTTTTGGAGATATATATATATATATATATATATATATATATATATATATATATATATATATGAAATGTTTGTGAAGGATTGGTTTTAATTTTCCTTTAAGTGTTTGGCACAATCAACCCATGTAGACATCTAGTCCAGGATTTTTTTTGTTGGAAGTTTTTTATTACAAATGACAAACTTGCTGTAGGTGTGTTCAAATTTTATATTTCTTCCTGAGTCATTTATGGTAATTTGATTATTACTAGGAGTTTGCCAATTTCCTCCAGCTCATCCAATTTGTTGCTGTACAATTGTTTACAGTATATATATATATATATATTTTTTTTTTCTGTACCATTGGTAGTAATTTCCTCATCTTTCATTTCTGATTTTATATATTTGTATCTGTTCTCTCTCTCTCTCTTTTTTTTCTTTGTCACTCAAACTAAAGATCTGTGATGTTTGCTAATCTTTTCAAGAAATGAGATTTTGGTATAGGTCTTTTACCTCCTGGATTAAGTTTATTTAGGTATTTTATTATTTTGGCACAATCGTAAATGGGATTTTCTTAATTTATTTCCTTCTGCTACTTTATTGTTACTGTATAAAAATTCAACAGAGAGAAATGTTAATGGAAATTATTTTAATTAATTTAATTTTAATTATTGTGTGTGCTTATTGTTGCATTGTAAGAGATCTTATACATTCTTACACTAAACCCTTTTCAAATAAATAATATCCTCATAGTTTCTTCTATATCATGGGTTATATAATTATTTTGTTTATTTATTTATTTAAAGATTTTATTTATTTATTTGAGAGAGAGAGAGCAATCATGGGAGGAGAAGGGAGAGAAGGAGAAACAGACTCCTGCTGAGCAAGGAGCCCAATGTGGGGCTCAATCCCAGGACCCTAGGATCATGACCTGAGCCAAAGGTAGATGCTTAACCAAGCAAGCCACCCAGGTGTTCCAACGTGAATGTACTTAATGCCATAAAATTTTACACTTAAAATGGTTAAAATGGAAAATGTTATCTTATGTATATTTTATCACAGTTAGAAAGATTTTTTTAGAATGACTTTTTTCTTTCTTTTTTTTAGAATGGTAAATTTTATATTAAATGCATTTCACTCCTTCCTCTCCCTCAAAATGTGACAGTATATTGTTGAACAATGTTTTACCCATGAGAAGTGGAAGAACACAGACAAATAAGCAACAGACTGACATTTAGATGACTTGGTGTTTAAGCTTTGGCTCTGCTAATTGACACAAGTCAAGCACAATCTCACAGGCTCAGTATCATTATCCATAATACTGATATTATCTCTGTGTGTATCCTAGACATGGCACATGGAGACACTCATAATAAAAGGTAAGTGCTGCTACTTATTATTGTCACCATCACTACTGTCTGGTGGTACTGTCATCATGTCAATTCATGTAGATGATACAATGTGATGTCATATGACTATATGATGACACATCCCACAGTAGTTCATTGATTTTTTTCAGGAAACATTTTCTGACTTCCAATTCTCTACCAAACACATGATGGGTGGAGTCCAGTTTGGCCAAGATAGATATGAAAAAATAAGTGGCCAGGTTACTGGGATGAATGAATATTATATCATGAGGGCAAATTGGAAGGAATTATCATTTTTTCCAGGCACAAGGGATTTCAGAGAAGGATGATGTTAACATGGGCTGGGGCTGTAGAGATCACTTCAAGGAGGAGGCAAACCCAAACTGCCTGCCAAGACAGGGAGGAAACAAACTAGGTTGTGAAAAAGCCAGCAACAGTGATGGTCTGGAGTAGGGAATGCGGCCATGCTGCACCACAATAGGACAGGAGCCTGGTAATAGTGAGGCTTTCAACTCGTAAATGGAGCCAAGTGGGGAAACAATGGTTGGCTCAGGTTGTGGAGAACTTTGAGGACTACAGTGAGACATCCTTTAGGCAGTAGGGAACCATGGAGAGTTCTTCAGCAGAGAAGAGCCCTTAGGAAACCAAGCTAGATGGAGATTGATATTAGATACTTCATGATCAAGAGCACTAGACTGTTTATATTTGATCCCCGCTCTACCTCTTACTATCCTTGTGAACTTGGGCAAATTACTTAAACTCTGTGTACCTCCTTATACTGATAAGTAAAATGAAACTAATAAAAACACCTGCTTCAAGGGGCAGTTGTGAAGGCTAATTGAGATCATGCATGTAAAGTTCTTGGAATAGTTCTATAAGTAGTAAGTGCTCAATAAATGCTACCTATTATTGTTATTGTGCACAGGAATAACTAGAAAGAGGAAAATTTAAAGCAAATAAACCAACTAAGACATTACGTCTAAGTTCCATTGGAAGAGATCTGTACTTTGGGTTTGGGCAGCAGAAAAGACAAAGAACAGAAAGAAGACTTCACAGTCTTCAGCATAGGGAGACTCAGGGCATCATTCCTTATTTATTTTTTTTTTTATTATTCTCCTCATATCTTTATTTTCTTGACTGTAGCTCTAGGGTGTTATTCCTATTCCTCTCATTTTTTTGTGTCTTAAAAATAAAGTGTATTGATAATATATTTGACAAAAAGCAGATTATCCAATGAGTAGAGTGTGGTAACAGTTGTATTTTCATTATGGTTCTACCTGTACGAACTTGGTGAGCTAATGTACTTTCTCAAAAGTCAGGTCTCAGCTTCTTCATCTAAAAAAGTGCAGGACTGGTTTATATAGCATTTTCCATGTTGTTTCTAGAGGGTGCCAATGGGCCTGCCAAAAGTGGCCAATGTTCAAATAAGTTTACAAAATGAATGTTTTATATTTTCTCCCTAGAGGTTTAAAATGCACAATGGCAGGCTAAAAACTCTGGAAATTTATGCAATGAAAATGCCTGTGGAATTATACTTGTCTCAACATCTCTTCACTTACTTGATATGGAGCATACAATCACTCCACAGAGCTGTGTGACAAAGAGCCACGAACTACAAAACTCTGGATTAGGCTCTCCAATGGACTGCCTAACCCAAGCAAGCCTCTAATACCCAATGTGGCTGCAAACCATCTGCTGGGGCTGTAGTGACAGAGGAAATAGCTAATATAACAGCTTCTCTCCTTCCTCTTTTACCTCTGGAAATGTCCTTACAAGTAAGGAACAGAGCATATTTAATACTTTCAAAGTTAAAATGCAAGAAGGGTCCCTGGAGGCAATTCTTAATTGGTGATTTTTGAAAGAGGGGGGATGTCCTCCCGGGCAAATGTCAAATGCATCTTACAAGTATTTTCCCACCATGGAGGCTCTCTGTCTTGGGCATTTTCAAAATCTAAGAGTCAGGGTGAAATGGGATCTCTTTAATTTCTTTTCATTTCCCCGGGTAGTAACACTCCCAGATGAGTTACTCTGCTGCCTCCTCTGCCAAGCTATTAACCTACGAACATTCCTGCTGAGCACCTCTTTCATCTCAGGAAGGAACTCTGGATGGACCAGGTGCCAGGCAAGCGGTGCCTCTTTCCATTGAAGAGCTGCCACTGATATTACTTCTCCTCACCTTTACTCCAAGGGCTTATTTCTTAAAATGAGAAATAATCTGTGAGAGAAGACTTCTCTGAGAAGGTGACAGAAAGAGCCTCATTTATTCTGGAAGGTGACAAAGAAGAAGTGTGATAAAATGACTATAAGGGCCAAGAGAGGTTAGACAAGGAAGGGGATGCTTGTTCTCATTAGGAAATTGAAATGGACTTGTGAGGACTGGCTTTGGGTGAAGAGGTATGTTTTGAGATTAAATATAAAAAGAAAGTGAAAAAGAGAAACCAACAAATATTAATACAGTGACTGGAAGGATGGATGGACGGATGGAGACTGCATCTGAAACCTGATGGACAACTGACTATGTTCAGGGTGACAAAGAAAAAATTTAGGTTAACAGTAAAATTGTTAGAACTCTTCCTCTCAACATTAGGGCCTTTAAGCTAGTCTGTCATGTCAATTGCATCCACTTCAATGATTATGATATTGAATACTTAATGATAATATCTATGTCTTTTTGTTTTTGGCATGTGTGTCATCTCGTATGTTATCTTTTTTTCTCTTAGGGATTCTGTGAGCTAAGTATCCTCTCTCCCATTTTATATATAAGGAAATTGGGGTTAAGATCCCCTATTCATTGAAATTGAGACCAACAATTTTAAGGCATTTTTTTAATGAATGAATAAGAAACATAAATCCTGGTTATTATAGTAGTGAGATGCATCCCAAATTTAGAAATGTTAAAAAGAGGGAGATAGTGTCCAAATGGATGAAATACTATAGGTTAGGCAATGTAACTCTAGTCACTCAGCAGGTGTGAGAGAGATGCAAGTTATGAAGCTGGATGTGCATGACTCTAGATCCTACACCCATGCACTGGAAGCAGCCATCTGAGGTGCTTCTGCCTGGACCAACCTAACCTGACCAGTTGGGGTCCATGTCCTTCCCAAGGCTTTAGACCTCTCAGATTCACAGTCCTGCTCCTACTCTTGCATGTAGCCTTTGAGACCTCCTACAGCTTCTGTGTGTAGTCTCTTCCCACTCAGACCACCTCAGAACCAAACCCCCATGGCTGGACAACATCTTGGGGATGATTAAAATGGAACATACTAGCCAAGTCCCCCAAAACAGGTATGAGAAAGTAAAAAGTTTACTGGAAAGTTGGCATCAGATACGAAAAGTACTAAATATTCTCTCATACTTAATTTTCTGTAAGTCTTAAATACAAAGACCAGAACATTTAGCTGCATATAATTATACTGAGTTTGGACTACCTTCAAGTAACTGATCCTGTCAGTTAAAAATCCCATCTGTGTGTGGGGCAGAGGAATGGTTTACATAAGGCCTCATGTAGATACTCATGACTCATGCAAACGTTCAGGAGTCTAGCTCAAACACAAACATCTCTCTTCATAATTGTGGATAACTCCGTTATCAATTTGTTTATAAAAATAGCTTAAATCTCTTAGTGGTTTCAGGTGTTTGCTATTTCTTGGATATAGTAATTTTAGCAGGTTCATAATTACCAATAGGATCACTAAGATTTGGAACAAGCCCATGTCTTCCTTTTTCATGTTTTAATCAATTCTATAAACCTCTTTTTTCTTCCATCCTCGTGGGCTGAAGAATCTGAATTTATCGTTCAGGCACGAAAATCTCCTCCTACCAACTCTAGAGAAATATGGTGATGTACTGGAAATTTGGAAAGAAATTTAACAGACCCTTCCACTAACTGCCTTTGTCATTGAGAGCATATAAAGGGACTGTCCAAACCTCAGGAATACCACCTGTAAAATCAGACTAGTAATTCTTGCCTGGAAAAGCTGTTGTCATTACCTAATGACATAAAGCATATAAGACATCTGGCATGTGACAAGTGACCAATAATTGCCATTTACTGGGATTCCATTTCTTCCTTGGGACTTGAGCAAAAAATTCTAGGCATGGATGCTTCAGCTTTGTATCAAGCTAGAATTGCATCTCCTTGCTGGAAAGTAAATTAGGAATGTGTCTTCTCATAGAAAAACAATTTTGGGAATTTTTAAAGTCAATTGTGGAAATCACTTGAATACAGTATAGTGGGATCCAGTCAGTATTTTTTTGTGTTAAAGTATTTGAACTAAGATGTGATTTCCCTCCTGTGTCAAACCACCCTCCTACCTTTGTGCTCTCTTTTCAGTCAAGGGTTGAAGGGAGTTGCTCATACTCTTAACTACAACCTCAACACTCTTGTTGCACCCCATTGTGTAATAAAGAACCTCTTGATTCCCATATCCCATTCTCTCTAACAGACACTGAATCTTTACCTCTCTCTCTCCCTCTTTCTCTCTCTTAGGGACTGATCTTTCTGGGCTCCAGAGTGAAAAAAAGCTTAAACAGAGGTCTTTAACAAGCAGAATTTTAGGAGAATTTATGTTCACTATGGCATGAGAGATGAGCAATGTTTTCTTACTCGAATATTTTATTAATTGACTACCATGTGGTAAGCAATTTATTAGGCATATAGCATTTATTATCCACATTAATTTGCCTATCAGCTTGCAAGGCAGTTCTTCACAGCCTTATTGTTATTGTGGAGATAGTGTCTCCAGGAGACAAAGAAAGTGCTTTCAGGCTTTGCCCTTTGTCCTGAGAAGCTCCTTCCCACTTCTACTTTGGGAGTAAACGATGGTGTTATGCATTTCTGACACTAACTACCCACAGTGAGACCAGACTTCACAGGTTAAAGGCTCACTCTTCCACAAGACTCCTCTGACCACAGACACTAGCCTCAAGCTCACACTTCTGACTAACTGGCTACAAATGCATGGTTCTTACTACCTCCTCAGGTTTGATAATATGGTAGAACAACTCACAAAACTCAGGGAAGTACTCTACTTACAATTATGGTTTCATTACAATAAAGAGATACCAATATGTAACAGAAAAAAGGACAGATACACAGTGCAAGGTCTGGGAGGGTCACAAACACAAAGCTTCTGTGTCCTCAAGATGTGTCACCCTCCTGAAACTAATGCATTCCATCAATCAGAGAAGCTCACCTGGGTCCTGGTGTCCAGAATATTTACTGGGGCTTTGTTACATAGGCATGATTGATTGAGTCATTGCCTATAGGACTGAACTCAATCTCCAGCCCCTCTTCTCTCCCAGGTAGGGCTGATGTCAGTGACTCAAAGCCCCAACCCGTCAATCACATGGCTGGTCTTTCTGGTGTGACGAGCCCCATCCTGAAACTATCTAAGGGCCCACCAAGAACCACCCCATTAGCATTAACACAGGTACCCAGGGTCTGAGGGGACCACCATGAATAACACAAACTCCTATCATTCATGTAATTCCAAGGACTTAGAAGATACCTCTCAGGAACTGAAGACAAAGGTAAAATTCTTTATTATAAAATGGAATATTTCTTTTCTTACTCTGTTCAGTATCTTTATCTCATTTCTTGATATTCTGAATAGGCTATGATTATTCTGCCTGGTATTTTAAGCCAAATCTAAAAAGAACTTAAACTAGCTAAACATTAGATGGTTAGTGATACATTTTTAAAAACTTTATTTTCCTTGATCCCACGAGACTGAAAACAACTCAAAGGAGTGTTTGTGGAACAAAGATATCCATGTACAACTGAGAACAAAGAGACAAGAAAAGCATGAACAAACGAAAAAAGTGATGCAGGTAGGTGTCATTGCCATCCCGGGGTATTGTGCCTTTAGGAGCATCAGATGTAAGTGGAAGAAGGTCTTGGATTTAAAATTTTGAGTTTCTATTTTTCTCAATTGTAAAAGATGCATGTTACAGAGCTGATGTAAAGACTGAATGAGATGGCATGCAGAAGACCCTGGTATACAGCCTGCCATACTGCAAGATATCAGCAATAGTAGCTGTAATAACTATCATTACAGTACACGGGATACAAATGCAAGTTCTGGCACAAACCGCTGGAGTATTCCCGGCTTCCTTACTTTCTAGCATCTACACATGGGCAAAAGTGAATGTTTTTAAAATGTTAGTTACTTTTATTGTCTTCAAGCATCTTTCCTACATTTGGAGCCTAGGGATGTTTTCCAAACCAAGGGCCTCATCTAAGCAGCAAGAAATCTTGGGTTTACCTTTCCCTACTCTAAACCCTGGGTTCTGTGTTTGTTAACAGCCTTTGGATTTGATGTTTTAAAGCATTTCTAAGGGTCCTTCCACTTCCATTAAAGAAAAAAATAATAATCCAACTGTTAAAGAAAGAAACTTTTCATAGCATTTATTAAAGCACAATAAGGTAGACTTTATTCAAGGGATTCCTTTGTGGTAGATTCAGGGACAATAGCAATGGGGTCTTACAGTGGGGCAACCCTAAAAACAACCTGGACAACTGGGGATTTATAACCTAGGATTAGGGTGGGGGTCAGAGGATGGAAAATTTCTATAAGAAAACATCAAGGGGGGGTGGGGGCGGGGTGCGGCAGCGGGCGGGTTCTGGCTAAACGGACCTAACAGAACTCTTGCTGAAGACAGGCCACTGTGATTGGACCTCACTTAGGGGATGGTGGAGTATGAGGAACGTGACTAGACATCAAAGGTAATCAGATATGGTGGGATGGAGAATCCTAGCTAAAAACAATTTGACAATGCAGAGATGAACATGGAAGTCCAAAAGTCAAGGCCTAGTTGAAAATTTCAAGGGGACCTGAGCAGAGTTTGGTCAAAGAGAAAATTTTCATCATTGTTCACTGGGGTCCAGACCAGACAGGTTTTGCAAGTAAGGGGGTCACAGCTGGGTGCCTCCCTGGAATCAAGAATCCTGCCTGGTCCTGCCTCCTCTGGCTGCCAAGCTGGGCCTGGCATTTTCTCAGCCATGTTAGTTAAAAGCCTGGACCTTGGCAGACTTCCTTCTGCCCATCTCTGTCCTCTTCCTGCAACCCTACCCAACTAGGGAAACAAAATAACAAAACAATAAAAACAATGGATTCATCAATTCCCTGTTGCTTTCTCAGTTCTGCTTCTGTAAAAAATGTTTTTCAACAAAACCCCTAAAAAGATACTGTGAGGAGAGTAGGGCAGGGACAGGAGTTATAAACAGGTTAAGGGCATGCATAAAGTCCTTAGCATTATGAAAAAATACCACTCAAAGACTGGGTTGCTTTTTCATTAAAATTCCCATTTTCAGTTCTCTGGCCTTTTAGCTTGAGAATTGGCATGCTCAAGCCCCAGGGAGGTAATTAAGGATAGAACAGCATTTATTCAGTTGAGAGATAGACAGAGGGGCTGGAAGCTCAGCCTTGGATGTTTTCAGTGGATCTGAATCTCCCCAGAGGATGAAAAGTGCCAGCTGTTTCTACACTGGGATCCCTTAGCCAGCAGCTTCCTTTATGGAAAGCCTCTGTGTCGTGGGGCTTCCACTGCCCCCCTCTCAGGGGCAGTGCTGGTAGCAAATAACATCAATAGTTCCTACTTCCAAACCAAATCTCCAGCCATTCATTTAATTCACACAGGAAGTATACAGGTATGTAGGCATTCTGGTCTTTTTTTTTTTTTTTCCCTTCAGGTAAGTAAACTGGGATTCCAAAAAGTTAAGTTACTTGCTCAAAGTGTATTTTCCTTTTTCCCATTGAATTTTCTTTTTTTTAATGTTTTTTTTTTATTATATTATGTTAGTCACCGTACAGTACATCCCTGGTTTTTGATGTAAAGTTCGATGATTCATTAGTTGCATATAACACCCAGTGCACCATGCAATATGTGCCCTCCTTACTACCCATCACCAGTCTATCCCATTCCCCCATCCCCTTCCCCTCTGAAGCCCTCAGTTTGTTCCCATTGAATTTTCTGTTCATGGCTGCTCCTCTCCATCAATCCATCCCCTTTCCCTTCCTTCTTCTCTATCCCCACACCTCCCCCATTGCTTCTGCTTCTTCTCTCTCTCTCTCTCTCTCTCTCTCTCTCTCTCTCTCACACACACACACACACACACACACACATACTGGGGCACAGAAAAAAAAAAACAAAAACAAAAACCTGCCCAGTACTGTTTGCCAAAGATTCAGATGGGTAAGGGAAGGGGGTGCGGCAAAAACACAGGAGACAAATATTTGCTGTCACTGTCCTAGAAAGTGTCTCCTCTTACCAGGGAAACCCCTGCTTCGTGAATCAGATTTAGGGTTAGAAAGTTAGGGGATGTCAAAAGTGGCAGTGGGTAAGCATACGTTCCTTTAGATTCGATACCTGTCCTGCACAGAGATGCCTCCAGCCATGACCTTTGGTTCTGTAAGGGTTATACAGAATCTCATCTCCCAAAGCCCATTTAGCCACTTAGCACATCTCAGCCCTATCATTGACCTTGCCAAGGACACCAACATTTTGCCCACTTCCTGTTACTGTGCAACATATGGCAAATAGTCAGTGATACACATTTCTTTGGCTTTATTAATGACTAAGAAAGTGACCATAACATGTGCCCAAACAGACCAAAGTGAGGGACAATGGTCGTGTTTAATGGCAGCCTTTCCATTCTGTAGAATCTTGTAGAAAACACAGATCTGGTGATATCTGCAAGTCAGACTCTCTGAATAGGTGCATTCTGGGCAGCACAGCCTTAACCCCCAGCCCCATTGTGTTATCCTTATGGAGGCACAGTGCACAGGGCTTTTTAAAAACTGTGGTGACTTTCAACCATGTCTTAAAATCATTTCACACATCTCCCTACATGAGGCGGAGCCTAAATCCCCTCCCATTTAATGTGGGCTGTCCTCAAGTGCTGTACTTCAACTGAACAGAATTTGATGATGCTGGGTAACATCTGGTGCTGGGTCAAAAGAGAAGGTGTAACATCCACTTGGCTCTCTCTTTTTCGATACTCACTCATGAAATCCAGCTGCCATGCTCTGAGAAAGCCCTTGCCACACAGAGAGGTCATGCGAAGGTTTCTGGGCAACAGCATCCCACTGAATTATAAGATCATCTTTAGACATGTGAGTGAGTGACGAAGCCTTTAAGATGACTCCAGCTCAGGAACCATCTGACGTCACCTGCTTAAGAAACCCCGAGAACCACCCACCTTGCCTAGTCAGTTCACAGATAATTAGTTTTCCAAGCCACTAAGTTCAAAGTACAGTGTTAGAAAAAGGCGTGTTTGGGGTTCAGGTGGCTGGAGGTGCATGCACTGATATGTGCACTACTTGTGTATTGAGTATTCTAATAAATGAAATAATTTAGCTACGGTTGAATGCAGTTGGTTAGTCTTATTTGAACCCACATGGTCATTTGGGGGAGAATGGATCAAAAACCTGGCCTGGGACCTAACACCTTACCCTCTGGACTGACTTATGGTGGCATTATTTTCTTTGGGTAAGAAACCTTCCAGATCACACTGGGTGTCGTGGGTGAGGCCCACTGCCTGATGTTGGCTGTGTATCCAGAATGGCATACCACCAGTGAGCTTCCTGGCTCAGATTACAGGGAACATCAGGTATTCCCTCAATCTGAAAGCTCAGGCTCTGACTCCAGCTGCTCCTAACTCTTTCCAGCAAGTTCTGAGTGTCTTCGAGTGGTGGTCAGAGGAGGGATCCCTTCTGATTACTTCATGCTGGTGTCTGTCCTCTCACCCCCAGACATCTGGTGGATGCCCTTCCCACTGCTCAGACTGCCAGAATGAGGTTTCAGGTCTTCACGGGTTAGAGTGAAAGTGATTCTAACTACCCACAGCACCATGACCCCGGGATCAGAAAATAGTGTCGCACTTCACACTCAATTGTGGGATCTTCATAGAGGCCACAGAAATGTGTTATTTTGTGCACTCTGTGCCTTTTGGAGATATCAGTCTGAGAATGAACTTTGCTGCTAGGCTTCTTTCCCTGGGACTCAGATATAAGACCAGAAGGGCTGTCAGTAGATGGTCTGTAAACCAAAATGCTCTACTACCTGACCCTGACCTCTGCTGTCATGCTAGACTTTTATGCTTCAGTGTTCCAGACCAGATGGGCTCTTCTACCTCCACCCATGCTTCCCAGTGAACTTGAAATATTTCAAGTTGAAATCTTTACTACAGGAAGTGAACTTGCCATGTGAACAAGGGCCCTCTTCTTTGAGGTTCACCCTTACCTTTCCTCTTCTCCCTTTGAACCTGACATCTCTGTCCTAGTAAATCAGGAATGCCGTATGTAATTGATTCTCATATGCACATTTCCCCCACACATAACAGCTCTGAAATGGAGAGACACCTTGCAATTAACAACTTCTTTAATCACCTTTTATTTTCAGACTTATACACAAAATAACTTTATGATTAGCAATATCTTAGATTTGATGGCATAGGCTAACAAAAGATTAAATTACCTAAGGTGGGAAGGATTTAGGCTTGAAGCAGGAGTTCTCAGCCTTGAGCCTGCATCTGAATCACCTGGAGAGCTTGTGAAAACACAGACACTGGCCTCACCCGACAGTACCACTGGGTCTGGGGAGAGGCCTGGGAATGTGCATTTGTAACATATTCCAAAGTGCTGCGCTGATGATGATTTGGGAACCACACTCAGAACCACTGGCTTAAAGCATCTCCACTCTCTAGCATCCCCACCACATATCAATCTTAAACCTCTTACCCTAGTGTTGCACTTGGGAGAGACAGGTTTCTTTTGCCTCCCCCTATGCTCTCTGCTACCTTCTCCCTCTGCTGCCTCATGGAAGACTACAGTTGGTTTCATCTTATTTATCTTCTCCTTTCTTGCCTGGAGTGAGCAACATCCTCAGCTCCCCTTTACCCCTATGACTTTCCAGTGTTTCATTTTTCCATTTATACCTTTGATAGAGTAATGGCTACAAATTTTTCAGTTTTATTCCTAACTTCCAGAATGCCTTGGGACTCTCTTGTATGCATTGTTCCCTTCAGTAGAATGGGCGACACTCTGAGACTATTATGACATACCACCACTACACCTCCACAGAATGGTGAAGATGTGCAGAAACCACATCACTCCTGTATTTTCAGGGGAAGTGTAAAATGGTATAGCCACTTTGTATTAAAGAAGAAGAAGAACAAGAAGGAGAAGGAGAGAAGAAAGAAGAAGAAGAAGAAGAAGAAGAAGAAGAAGAAGAAGAAGAAGAAGAAGAAGAAGAAGGAGGAGGAGGAGGAGGAGGAGGAGGAGGAGGAGGAGGAGAAGAAGAAGAAGAAGAAGAAGAAGAAGAAGAAGAAGAAGAAGAAGAAGAAGGAAGAAGAAGAAAGAAGAAGAAGAAGGAGAAGGAAGAAGAAGAAGAAGAAGAAGAAAGAAGAAGAAGAAGAAGAAGAAGAAGAAGAAGAAGAAGAAGAAGAAAGAAGAAGAAGAAGAAGAAGAAGAAGAAGAAGAAGAAGAAGAAGAAGAAGAAGAAGAAGAGGAGGAGGAAGGAGAAACTGCTGTTTCTCATTGAGTTAAATATTACCTACTCAGCCCAGCAGTTCTCTTCCTGGTAGGGTTGGCAGCTACAGTACAGGATGCTGAGTTAATTTTGAATTTCGGGGGGAAAAAAGTTGTTTTGCTTTTGTTTTAGTGTATGTCCCAGTAAAATATTTCATGGGGGCATGTTTATACTAAAAAAATGTTATTGTTTATCTGAAATTCAAATATAACAGTTTTATATTTTTATATGCTATATCTGGAAACTCTAACTTTATCCAAGGAAAATAAAAACATGGCCTTCCCACACACTAAAGTTCTCATACAAAAATTTTCATGTTAACTTTATTCAAAGTAGCACAAAAATGGAAATAGCACCAATATCTATGAACGCAAATGTGGATAAGCAAACTGGTATATTTATACAGTGAAATACTACTCAGAAATAAAAAGGAACAAGGTACTGATATATGCTACAATATGAATTATTCTCAAAAACACGGTGTTAAATGAAAGATGTCTTATATAGAAGGCTACATACAGTGTAAACCTATTATGCAAATTCTGGAACAGGCAAAACACTCTTCGTTCTGACAAAAATCGGAACAGTGGTTGCCTCTGTGTGGACAGGGTGGAGAGGGACGTGAAGGGCAGGAGGATGGAGTGATGTTCTATATCCTGATGAGAACTTGCATTACAGGACTGTGTGCACTTGCAAACACTTAAAGAACAGCACCCTTAAAGTCCGTGCATTCCACTCTATGTAAATTTTAACTATGAAAAAAGAACCATAAGCAAATATACAGCCCTTGTTAATCATCAACACAGTGAAGCTTCTGGGATGACCTATCAGGATATCTGAACTTACTTTGAAAAGAATAAAAAAATAAGATGGCTTAATGAATGGATAGTTGGAAAGAAATTTATTAAAATCAATAAAGCAAAATGTTAATTGTGGAATTTAGGTGATGGGCACACGGGTATTCACTATAAGATTCTTTCAACTTTTCTATATTAAAATTTTTGTAATAAAAATTGGAAAATGGGGTGGGAGAGCATAACCTTCACATGTTTCTTTTTTTAATATATTTTTTTAAGTAATCTCTAACCCAATGTGGGGCCGAAAGTCAAGACCTTGAGCCAGCCACCTACACCTGGCATGTTTTTATTTCCCCTATCTCTGGCATAATTTATGGAAATAAACACTTTAAAAAGATTTCTAAGAAGGGAAGGCACTTTGTGCATAACTGTCAGATTTCTGAGTCCCTTGTAAGTATGTGTTCATCTGTGCAGTGAGATGTGTGTTTTCTTTTTGTGTATCTAGCTTCCTAATTAGACAAGTGGCTTCTTTATCCACACACAGGTATTTGAAGCCAGTGGCTGCACACTCGGGATCACGCCAATACTATCTTCTGTACCCTGCTCAGGAGCTGGCAGAGCCTAGACTCTCATTTCCAAACATCCTTAATGAGCTGAGTAAAAGATACGAAGTCCATAGAACACATGTGCATTCTATGCCAGGGTGCTGATGAAGAAGGAAAAGCCATATTTTGAAATCAACAAGGGAGGTAAAAAAGATTTTTCAGGAGGTTCTAACGGTGCCTTCACGTAGGCTTATTTTGTAAACCAGTAAGCCATGTTAATATAACAGAACCTAAAGGGGGAAATCAGCTGAAAATGCTTTGCAGAGATTTATTTTCATTATGCTCTAAACCAAATGTCTATGCTCATT
Organism: Ursus arctos; assembly: GCF_023065955.2. Lineage (NCBI taxonomy): Eukaryota > Metazoa > Chordata > Mammalia > Carnivora > Ursidae > Ursus > Ursus arctos. The sequence goes on along the minus strand of NW_026622763.1, from coordinate 2,791,566 downwards.
AAACAGACTTGTTGTGTGATAATTTATCTTAGGCTCTGGGCACACAGTCGCTTCACCAGAACAACCGACCCTCAGTGTAATTGACTGTGGAAACAGGAGCACATTAGTTCAATCCCGGAACCTGCCAGTGTTGACCTGTCTCCAGAGAGACTGGAGTGGGGCAAGGATCCCACACTGGGCTCTGCTGACCAGTCTGCCTCCCTTTCCCATCCCCCCCTCACCTCTGCTGCCACGTTCAGGGTTCTCAATGCAGGCCTACTCACAGCTACATCACTTCCGTTGGGGCTTGACAACCCACTGCACACCTGCAATCCCGGGGGGCTGCCTGCTCACTGGCAGCAGCTCTGGCTCTGAGTTGGACTTGTTTTCCAGTCACAGTTCTGCCACACACTATTGCTGTCATCTCTATTGGGGGAAGGAAACTTTATCTCATGCCACTGAAGAGAAAGTGAAAGGAGGAGTGAACGCAAGTTTCTTAGCACATTTCCTGGCCCTATTAGATAACAGCAACAATAAAAACAACTCCTATCGCTATTGAATCTTTACACTGTGCTAATCACCATTCACTTGCTGGTGCTTCCTTGCACTGAGTTACAGGTTAGCTCCTCTCTACCCCCACGCTCTCTCTCTGCAAGGAAAGAAGTGAATTAGATTTGGGAGTAAGAACTGGGCACGTGTGCTTCAGTTACTCTCTCCTTCTTACCTCCTGGGATCTGCCCACCTGCAAGTGCCCTCATTTGGCTTTGTCCCTTGATGTTATCGGTTCCCAGGCATAAGTTCTGGGGCACAAAGGGAGCCTTCCAGCTGGAGTGCTGTGGGAGGATGGTCCTCACCACCAGCTCTACCACTGTGCGTGGCTTCCCTCTAATTATGAGTCATCCCCCTTTCCAGAGAAAACAGAACTGAGGAACTCTGTACCAAAGGGCCAAGCAGAATGGTGTTGGGGTCCCTGTCATAGGTAAGGTATGGCACTGAACTGGCTTTGCCACGGTCCCTAAGCAGATGGGTGAGAGCTAGTTGCCCTTGACAGGTGGGGATGGAGCAGAGACTTTGGAGACTTTGGAGAAGGAAGAGGCTTGCAGGGCAAAAAAATAAAAAATGATTTCATAAAACAAACAGGATTTGGGTTGAGCTTTGCTGAATGGTGAATATATTATATAAGTTGATGATTCCAAGCCAATTATGATGGAGGTAATTTTCTCCATGTTGGCAGCAGGCATTTGCCAGGTTCACTGCCATGTGAAATTCAGCTAGATGAGGTGAAATCCTCACAGTGATCTCCCAGCAAACACCAAGGGCAGACATCCAGGAGGCATCCTGCTGGTCCATACTTATTCTGCTGCTTCTTCTTGCACCTCCAGACCCTCCAAAGGATTCTCCTCAATAAAAGAGTAAGATGTGCTCTTCAGGCTGCTGTATCTGATGCATCTTCAAGGCATGGTCATTAGTGACATGCTCACCAGGAGCTTCAATCCTGCAATCAGGTGTTCCAGAAGGTTCTACTTTAGAGGTTTTGAAAATAGAACATTAGAGAATTTAGTATTTATATTCATATTCCTTCTCATAATTGTTTTCTCTTTTTTATTATAAAACATTGCAGTCATACAAGAAACTGTAGAGAATGATATAATGGGCATCATTTATTCACCACCAGCTTCAGTAAGTTTCATTATGTTGTCTATTATCTTCAGATTTTTAAGAAATTATTTGGGGACATGCATACCCCTACCTGATGTATAGTAACCTTTGTGAATGTAGTGTTAGTTTCAAATAGCAAAAAACAACTTTCCTGCATGTATTACTATCCTGAAAACACGAAGCGCTAGTTTGTAGTTAAAAAGAGGAGATAATGCTAAGTGAAATAAGTCAAGCAGAGAAAGACAATTATCATATGGTTTCTCTCATCTATGGAACATAAGAACTAGGAAGATCGGTAGGGGAAGAAAGGGATAAAGAAGGGGGGGTAATCAGAAGGGGGAATGAAGCATGAGAGTCTATGGACTATGAGAAACAAACTGAGGGCTTCAGAGGGTAGGGGGATGGGGGAATGGGATAGACTGGTGATGGGTAGTAAGGAAGGCACGTATTGCATGGTGCACTAGGTGTTATCGCAACTAATGAATCATTGAACTTTACATCAGAAACCAGGGATTTACTGTATGGTGACTAACATAATATAATAAAAAACATTAAAAAATTTAAATATATAGTATGATACTCTATTATTTACTTTTTATACTTACTAGGACATTTTTGAATACATAATAATTTTAAATATATTCATAGATATATTAGGTTGAAATCTTTAAAATTCCCATTTTTGTAGGCTTAAAACAGAATACTGGCATTTGCATATAGCTCAAACAAATAGCTCTAGTTAATTAATTTTAAATAACTTTATATTGTATTATATTTATGTATGTATTGGCATATCATATCTTATTTATATATTTTAATACTGATGCATTTAGGGTATATGTAATTATCTCCCATTCTGCTTTCATAAAAATTTTTATATAGTCAACTGGGAGACATTATACAAGATTATTCCAGAACTGTGATATCCAATGCAGCATTAGAAGATTCATAAGGCTAGTTAAATTAATTAAAATCAAATAAAACAAAAAATCCAGATCCTTGGTCAAACTAACAGCCACATGTAAAGTGCTCAATAGCCTCATGTGGCTAGTGGCTATCATAAGAAATAGCACAGAACATTTTCACATTGCTGATGGTACTACTGGATAGTGCTTTTCAAAGAACTAACTTCTGTTTTTCTTGATCTCCTCATTCTATCCATCTCTTGTCTTTTAACTTTTATTTCATTCCTTTCACTTTTTCTCTTAGTTTAATCTGTTGTTTTTATCACTTCTCGAGTTTTGGTCTTTAGTTTATTTATATGCTTCATTGCTAATATAGCATTTAAGACAATTTCCTTCTAGGTGCTATTCAGTGGTATCCCACGTATTTTTATATAACATTATTTAAAATATTTTATGATTATTCATTATTTTACTCATTTAATAAATGTTAATTAGGTGCCCACTGAGACAGGTGTCTTGCTGTGGGTGCTGAGGATTCAGGAGGGAAAGACAGACAAACTCCTGCTATCCAGAGCCTGTGTTCTACTGACCCAAGGACCTCCATGTCCCTTGTTAGGTGATAAGTATCATGGAGAAACAATGTAGTAGAGCAAGGGTAATGGGAGCTCTGGGTTCAGGAGATCGGAGTTTGTGGTTGTGATATTTGGGCACAGATTTGAAGGAAGTATGAAGGTGAGCTAAATATAGGCAAAGATCATTCCAACCAGCGGGAACAGCAGGTGCTAAGGCCTGCAAAGGTGGGACAATGTCTGCCACATTTGAGGACCAGCTTGGGAGACCAAAGAAGGAATGGGAAGGGGGAGATTCTTTAAATTCTTGTGGTCCATTATAAGGCTTTTAGTTTTTACTTTAAGCAAAATAAAGAACCATTGGAGATTTTGAGCAAAGGAGCAATGAGACTCAATTTTCAATGAATATTGACTATAAAGGGTGGGAAAGTGAAAGTAGCAAGACAGAAACAGGCAGTCAGTTAAGAAAGAGAGGCTGGTAGCTTAGACCAGGATACTAGCAGTCAACACAATGATAAAATTCTGGATATATTTTGAAAGAGTACCCAACAGACATTCTGAAGATTGGTTATAGAATATGTGAGAAAGATAATAATCCATAAAGATTCCAGGTTTAGGGCCTGGGCATCTAGAAGGGTGGGGTTGTCATGAACTGAGATTGGAAATCTATAGGTAAATGGGGGTGGGGGATGATCAGAGGCTTAGGTTGTGGCCGGTTAGGCTTGAGATGTTTCTTAGACATCCATATGGAGCAGATAAGAGTCTGGGACCTGGGACTGATCCAACTGGAGATACAATGTGGTTGTATCAGGTCGGAGGTGGTATTTTAAGACATGCAAAGCATGAGATGACCAATTGGAGATAGGGAAGGGAAGCAGTTCAACAGACAATTTTTGAGGTGCCCCATGGTGAGAAGTTAGAGAGAAGAGAGGGAAGAACAGGAGCTTGAGGAGAGGCTGGTGAGAGTGAACAAAGTGTTTGAAGGACAAGCAGGAAAGTTTTGCAGTGAGATGAGTGGTCCATCAGATGCTGCCAACAGCAAGCTAAAGGAGAATTGGGAATTGAAGGGAAAACCTATGCTTGCTCAATCAGGAACTCCCTTAATTGAGTTCTTGCTTCCTTAAAAAAAAAAAAAAAGTTGAAATAAGCTCATATTCAAGTTTGACTAAGATATACCTCTGACTCTTATTTCAGAATAAAAGCACTTCCTGCCCCTGGCTGGCAGAACTGTCCATATTTCTGAACCTGATTCAGTTTGGAAGCTTAGACTGTGCTTAATCTGAAGTACTTAATTACCCTGATTGACCTGCTCTATATGTTCAGGAAAAAATCTGGAGTTTATTTTATAAATTTAACCTTATCAACTAGCATGCCTCAGCTACAAGTGCATAACAATAGACAATATTTATATATTTCTTTGTATATATTTTATATGTAAATATTTATAAAATAAATGCACATGAATACATAGAAATAAGTACACATATACACACACAAATACAATCTAAAATCTCATTTTTAAAGAAATTATTAGTGAAAAATCAATTTTCCCAAATTACTGGAACATCTGAATTTTATTTTTTCCTTTCATATTTTTTATTAAAATTTTAAGGAAATTAATCAAATTGCCAAAGCTACCCAGCGAGCAATGTTTGAGCCTGCTTTTTACTCTCATTTCTAATACCCTTCTTCTTGTTAATTATAAACCCTCTGAGAAAACAAAAACAGGTGATATTGAGATAAGAGCCAGGGTAAGACATTTCATTAGATCAATTATAACGTGTTCAACTGCAAAGAAACAGAAAACCAAGCATCTTGAGCTTTCGGGATATCAATTGTTTGCTTAATAGTGTTACCTGATGGGAAATTTCAGGGTTTATTCAATAATTTCATCAACTACTCAATCTCTTTCAGGAATGTTGGCTTTTTGTCCTCATCTCTGTCACTTTAATATCTCAAGATCCATGCACTACATTTTCATACCAGAACCTTAGGCACCAAGGATGTAAATAAAGACACAACGGTCTCTTCTTCTATCAGGAAATAAAACATTCCCAAAGCCTCAGAGTAGATTTCCTCTTATACATCACTGGCCAGAGCAGAGCTCAGTCATATGGCCCAGTCCTAGCTGCAAGGAGGTAAGAGTGAACAAATCTAGCAAAATTCTGAGTCCAGACATAATGGTGCTTCAAAACACTGGGGTTCTATGAACAAGAATGTAAAGATTGCCTTTAGAAAGAAACCGACAGGTGTGCCGTAGTCACATAGTTTCCTCTGAAGACTGAACAACCATCCTGAATTGCCTATCAGAGCCATGTCTTGAGCATACAGTGAGCCCATCTAGCAGCAACCCAGGCTCCTGGCTTCTTCGCATGATCATGAGACCCTGCACCCCTTTCCCTGAAAATGCCCCCTCACTGCATTCTGTAGTCTTCCAACCTTGCCCCCTGAGGCCTGACCCTCAGGTGCTCTTCCTCTTCCAATGGCAAACACAGAGAGTATGTTTTGTGCTAGCTGCTCTAGCAGAGCCTTGACACTTTGTAATAAATCACCTGTAATGAAACTCGGGAGGACAGCCACAGGTTGCTGTGGGTGCTTGAAAGGAATGTACCCATTAGAAAACAAAAAAAAAAAATTTTTTGGACAGAAAATAGCAATGTATTTTTTAAAATATAATGTCATTGTTCAGAAACGATATGAACACACTTCCATAATTTACTTCTTTCTCCCAAATTTAGTATAAAAAATGTACATGGGTGACATATGTTGCACAATAGCACATTAAGTACTCTTCGTGAAGTCATGCACAGAACTATAAATAGCTCGGAGGACCCCAGGGGAAGGGAGGGAAAGCTGAATGGGAAGAAATCAGAGAGGGAGACAGACAAACCATGAGAGACTCCTGGACTCTGGGAAACAAACTGAGGGTTACAGAAAGGAGGGGGTGGGGGGAATGGGGTAACTGAGTGATGGGTATTAAGGAGGGCACATGTGGTGATAAGCACTGGATGTTATATGCAACTGATGAATCATTGAACACTACATAAAAAACTAATGATGTACTATATGTTGGCTAATTGAACATAATTTAACAAAACAAAACAAAATGTTCAAATTCATGGTTAATATATATTTCAACATAAACTGTACTTAGAACACTTGAGTAGTAAATTTATAATATAACAATACAATTGAGCTATGGACCAATATATAAGAAAAACAAAGTTTTCTAGTTCTGTGCATGACTTCACAAAACATTCTTTTAACTTCCATCTTAAAAGACAAAAATCGGGGCGCCTGGGTGGCACAGTGGTTAAGTGTCTGCCTTCAGCTCAGGGCGTGATCCTGCCGGTATGGGATTGAGCCCCACATCAGGCTCCTCTGCTGGGAGCCTGATTCTTCCTCTCCCACTCCCCCTGCTTGTGTTCCCTCTCTCACTGGCTGTCTCTCTCTCTCTGTCAAATAAATAAATAAAATCTTAAAAAAAAAAAAAGACAAAAATCTTCTAAGCCTCTCATCCTCATCTAGCTACTGCTTCTCTCTTGCTCTTTATTTTCTCTTTATGGCATATTTCTTATTTATATATATTTAAGCAAACTCTCTTTACATGCAAGTCTTCAATCCACTCTTTATTCTTTTCCAACCACCCTTCTTCTGCCTCCACCTAAAAAAGCTGCTGTTCTCAAGGCTACAGATGACTTGAAAGGTGGAAACAGCAGACTCCTCCCTGACCACATAGTCCCACACTTTACTCAGCAGCATATAGCAGTTAAGTCCTTCAGGAAACATTCTTTTCTCACGTACATCATGTTTCCACAGTCGATCACAAAACAAAACTGAACGTAGTCTTGCCATTCAGTAACTGCACTCCTTGGTATTTACCCAAAAGAGTTGAAGACATATTCACACAAAAACCTGCAAATAAATTTTTATGCCAGCTTTATTCATTATTGCCAAAACTTGGTAGCAGCCAAAATGCCCTTCAACATGCAGATGGATAAACAAATTGTGGTACATCCATACAACAGATTATTCAACAGTAAAAATAAATGAGCTACCAAACCATGAAAAGACAAGAAGGAAATTTTAATACATATTGGCAAATGAGAAAAGCCAGTCTGAAAAGCCTAAACAGTGTATGATTCCAACTATATGACATTACTGAAAAGACAAAGTATAAGAATAAAAAAAAATAGTGATCACCAGGGTTTCAAAAGGAAGGAGGGAAAGATAAATAGGTGTAGCACAGAGGATTTTTAGAACATTTATTTTAGAGATTTTATTTATTTGTCAGAGAGAGACAGAGCACAAGCAGGAGGAGCATCAGGCAGAGGGAGAAGCAGACTCCCCACTGAGCAGGGAGCCTGATGTGGGACTTGATCCCAGAACCTGGGGATCATGCCCTGAGCTGAAGGCAGACGCTTAACCAACTGCGGGCATCCCGGATTTTTAGACCAGTTTAGGGATTAGGGATTAGGGTTTTTAAGGTTTTTAACATTGTAAATGGTGCATACATGACATTATACACTTGTCAAAACCTATAACTGTATAGCTATAAAACACAAATAGGTGATGGGGATTAAGGAGTGCACTTGTGATGAGCACCAGGTGTTGTACAGAAGCATTGAATCACTATATGGTACACCTGAAACTAATATAACATTGCATGTTAAATAACTGGAGTTCAAATGAAAAGTTAAAAATAAAACACAAAGAGTGAACCTTAATGCAAACTATAGACTTTAGGTAATAATAATATATTACTATTCTGTTCATCAATCGTAAGGAATGTACTCTACTAATACAAGATGTTAATAATAGTGGAAACTGGGGGAGGAGGGATAAATGGGAGCTCAGTAAAAAAAGCAAAAAACAAAAAAGAAAGCAAAACAAAAACAAAACTGCTCAGTTTTTGCTGTAAACCTCAAATTGCCCTTAAAAAGATAAAGTCTAGGGGCACCTGGGTGGCTCAGTCATTAAGCGTCTGCCTTCCGTTCGGGTCACAATCCCAGGGTCCTGGGTTTGAGCCCCGCATTGGGCTCCCTGCTTCTCCCTCTCCCACTCCCCCTGCTTGTGTTCCCTTTCTCGCTGTGTCTCTCTCTGTCAAATAAATTTAAAAAATCTTAAAAAAAGATAAAGTCTATTACTTTTTTTTTAAAAAAATCAGTAATAATAGTCCTCATTTCATAATTCTTTTTTTTTTAAGATTTTATTTATTTATTAGACAGAGATAGAGACAGCCAGCGAGAGAGGGAACACAAGCAGGGGGAGTGGGAGAGGAAGAAGCAGGCTCATAGCGGAGGAGCCTGATGTGGGGCTCGATCCCACAATGCAGGATCACGCCCTGAGCCGAAGGCAGATGCTTAACCGCTGTGCCACCCAGGCGCCCCTCATTTCATAATTCTTGTATTCAAAACCAAATGTTGATGTTTTCCCACTGTATTATTCTATCATTATTTTCTTTGCTCAAGTTTCATTAGCTAGAGTAAGATATCTTTAAGGAAAGATATGTTGATTTTGCTTTTCTTGAAACTCCCCAAATACCTATTAAAAGTCCTAAGGAGCTGAACGCATGGAGTTAAGACTTAAGCCATAATTTAACAATAATAAAAATTTGGAATAAGCTCATATTCTCCTTGGATACAAAGGCATTTTAGCCTTATGCTGGGTGAAACTTTTGAGTTATCCAATATCTAGTGAACATTTATTCCAGCTCATTAAAGCTGAATATCCAGAGAACTCACTGAATTAATTTGTGTAGGAATGATATTTTTAAGAGAGCCCATTGTAAATTCTAAGTCATAAGGATTATCTTGGCACTTCAGACAAGAAAATTCAATGATATTGTGAATGCAGCATTTGATTCCTAAAAGGATGAACTGAATGCCTTTGTCTTCTTATGTTTTCTGTGTATCAGCATACTACAGGAAATTCTTAAATAAACCACGTTCAGGAACTGAGCAGAGATCACGAGGCTAAGGTACCTTCAGAGGTCATTTGGTTCATCTTCCACATTTCCATTGTTATAAAGTCACCAATGCTTATCAAATCTAGACCATGACATTGTATGCCTTTCTTGTGGTTGAGGGGATCATGTGACTAAAGTTTAGCCAATGGATTATGAACAGAGTGACATGCGGTACCTCTGGGTTTGACCCATTGAATTCTCATATGAGAATTTTCTTATCTACACAATGTTTCCTTATCTGCATGGTGGAATAAAAGGTGCCTAAGTAAACAGTTAACTGATATGGCAATAGAGTAAGGGGAGACCGGACTTCAGGATCCAACATCTTGAAGGGAGGCAAGCTCTTTAAGATTAGTCTGACAGCCTGGAGATTATGTCCTTTAAGTGGCACTGGGTGGAAGGAGGAGTAGCCTAGGAGAAAGTCAAGCAAAAATCAGTGACTCAGAAGACTCTTTGGAGACTTCTGAGAAGGGGAGGAAAAATTAGAGCCAAAATTTGCCAAAGAAACCAAGACCCTAAAAAGCATGGAAGTACAGAGACTGCATCTAAGGAATTTAGTGATTCTTAAGCTGTAATATAAGAAGTTAAGAAGGTTTGCAGAAAATAGTGAAAAACAGAAGAGTCAAAAAATTGAAGAATCTGAGTTGGAACCCTCGGTGGAATTTATCCTACCCAGTGAGGGTAAACTGGAAAACGAGGCCTTCCACAGACTGAAAGCCAGGCTCATGTATGCTCAGGCATCTACTGGATTGAAGTGATCTGCCTCTACTCTAACTACTTGTCAGAGGACAGGCTGAGCTACACCTGAGGAAGGATAACATCATCTACAGTCTTTTACATTTTTGAAACATAGTAACTGGCTTTTAGTTTAACACTATGCGACCAAAAGATCAATCAAACAGACAAACAAAAAGAAGAACAGACCAAGTAAAAGCCAACAATGGGGATATAGCAATGGACAATATACCAAAAAATATAATATAACCTTAGCCCTAACCCTATAATATAGCCAAAAAAATAGATAAGATGGGTGTTATATGCAAATAATAAATCATGGAGCACTACATCAAAAACTAAGGATTAGTCACCATACTATATGGTGAGTAACAACATAATAAAAAATTGTTATAAAAAAAGAAAATAGATAAGATGGGGAATTCACTAGAGAACTCAACTATAGCAAAACAAATCAAATGAAATTTCTAAAATTGTTGGATAAAAAATGAAATTGAAAACTCAGTAGGTTGGGCAAAGCTGAAGTTAGGATTGATGAACTGGAAGACAGGCAAGTAGAATAAATTCTATACGAACATACACTTAAAAGGAAACCACCAGAAACCTAAGAATTACAGTGAAAATATCTAACATGCATCCAATTAAAGGGCCAGACGGGGAGGACAGTGAGAATGGGATAGAAGAAATGTATGAGGGAATGGCTGAGAATTTTCCGAAACAGATGAAAAATACGACAGATTTAAGAAGGGCTATGAATTCATTGCTGCTGTAGCAAATTACCATGAAACCAATGGCTTCAAACAGCTCACATTTATCATCTCATAATTCTGCAGGCTGGAAGTCCAGGCGAAGTCACCTGGTTCCTCTGCTTAGTCTCACAAGGCTGAAATCCAGGTGTTGGCATTAAGTTGTCTGTAGAATTCAGTCCCTTGTGGCTGTAGAGCTGAGGTCTCCAGTTCCTGGGGGCTATCAGTTGGGATTCTCTTACAACTCTTTGAATCAAACGGAATTCCCATCTTACTGTTCCCTACATCTTCAAACAAGCCCCAGCTCAGCTCATCCCCCTCACCCTTTAAATCTGAGATTGTGCAAGATACAATGTTGCTAAGATTTATGCCCTACATAACAAGGATTCCCCATATTCCAGTTTCCAATAACATGTCCCTTGTCTTCTGGGCCCTCACCTGTAGTATCCTCCAAATACGGATCTCTACTAATAGTCTGTTCACTGCAATTTAGCTTTTTCTAAGATGAGGAAGGACGTTAAACCCCCCCCCCCATTTATTTCAGCAGTGTCCATATGTAACACTTTTCGAAATAACCTAGGATTTTTCTATCATGCTTCTCAAAATTCATCCAGCCTCCACCCACTGCCGGTTTCCAAAACCACTTCCACCATTTGGAGAGATACAGAAGTCAAAGGAATGTCAAGTACCAGAAACAGAAAAACCAGGGGTCTATGAAGGTCTTGAAGTCTTCCAAGGACTGTCAACTGTTTCACACCATTCAATGGAAGGTCCATCAGAAAGCAGATGATCGGGCAAGAACATCTTGGAGAACTGTGAAAACCCTTATAAGGTGTTTGTAGCCTCTTCTGCAGGCAATGAGGAGTCACCAGAAGCCTTATTAAGACTAATAAGAAGGCAATTTTGAATAGATCAAGACAAATGATAAAAGAAAGCTTTTTGAGGCAATCCAAACAAAAAACACGTGAAATTTCTGACTTAAACAGGCCAGGAGACAGAGTGACATGGTAGAAAAAATAATAAACGCTGGGTTTGAACTCAGCATCTGTGGGTCAGAGAGTTGAGGCCAACTCCTTCATGTTTCTGAGCTCCATTGTATTTATCTGTTACAGTGAGGCATATCTAAATTGGAGACTCTGACTTTCCTAGTAGGAATAAACTGCTACGTCTGTATGCATAAGAGCAGAGATAGGACAAATCAGTCTTAAGAAATAGAACAGCCACCAAGCAAATAAAACTCAATTAAAGAGTAACTGATTAAAGTAGGATATGGGTCAAATCCCAATTTAACACCTTGACTTAAAAATGAAGGGTTTAATAACATGTGTAGACCCTGTGTGCACCATTCAAGTTATCTTAGCCCTATCCTATCCCAGCCACTACTGCAGTGATTGGGGGTGTGCACCTTAGGGCAGCTTCACACAGATGCTACTTGACAGCTCCATACCTGCAACCTCTTGTTTTGGATCTTTCCCTTCCTGTCTTGGGATTTTCTGGTATCACAGCTTCACAGCTGAGGGCATATATGCATCTCATTCGTGGTGTTAGCGCAAACCAGAGATGCCTCTTTGGGCCACCCTTCCTCAAGAGGATTGAAGAGCTGAAAATAAATATTTCCCTGGGATCCTGTACTAGTGATTATCAATCCCATACCCATCTTTGTCTTGTCTTTCTTTTCTTCTCTGAGACATTCCCCTACCTTCTCTTTTCCCACTCCTGGCCTCCAGGATCATGTCCTAAATAACCTGCCGGCATGCAAGACTGCATTTATAGCCCCTGCCTTCCTGAGAAACCAAGCCAGGGAAACAGGAGGCAAAAGTATGGCTGACCCTTGAGCAAAGTGTTGATCCCTACACAGTTGAAAATCCACCTATAACTTTTGACTCCCCCGAAGTGTAACTACTAATAGTCTATGGTTGATCAGAGAAGCCTTACTGCTATTATAAACAGAGAATTAACACATATTTTATGTTTTATGTATCACATACTGTGTGTATTCTTATAATAAAGTAAGCTAGAGAGAAAGATGTTATTAAGAAAATGATAAGGAAATACATTTATAATACTATACTGTAATTATTGAAAAAAATCCACATGGAAATAGACTCATGGAGTTCCAACCCATATTTTTAAAGGGTCAGCTGTTCTTACAGAAAGGCTGGGTCAGTCTATAGGGGGCATGGATGTCAAGGAATCACAAAACCAGAGTAGTGGAGATCAGCGCAGGGAGTGCACATGCCAGTATGGTCCTGGGGAAATCCAAATATTTCAGATTGGTTACATAGACTCCAGGATAGCTCAGCTCAGGCCACTGTGGGTATACTATTCCCGTCCTGAATTGCCTGTATGAATTCCAGCTGGCCAAGCACTTTCTCATCACTGTGTTGCATTCCATGGACTAAGACAGAAAAAGCACATGTCACAGTGCAAGGTCGAGGCCCATGTGCACTTGGTTCTCATGGCGGATTTATCAACTGATATTCCGGATGTCATCTTGATGAGGGAACACAAGGCTGGCTGAAGACAAAGCAGAGCTGACACCCTGCAAATCCCCCCCCACCCCAATGTATGCAACGTTCCTCAGCACTCCTGGCTGCCCTAAAACTAAGGAAAGGAAAAAAACAAATGGTTAACTGACAGAGATCACAGCCCTGAAAGACCCATATGTAAGTACCCACAGCTCATTAATAAGGACACAGTGATAGTGTGGACAGTCTTGGCTTGACGATGGCAGGGCCTCCAGTGTCCTGTGAGTCTTCTTTGACATATGAAAGTGCTTTCTCAGCCTCCCTTTTTCCTCACCTCCCCTAACCCCATAGTATATAATCAGCCACCTTTCACAACCCAGGGCAGCAGGTCTTTCTGCCCACGGGTCCTGTCCCTGTGCTTTAATAAACCACCAATTTTGCACCAAAGGTGCCTTAAGAATTCTTTCTTGGTCATCGGCTCTGGACTCCACCCCACTGAACCTCACCTATATTCCACAACCTCATCAATTTCATTAGCTGAATAATGAAGCCTACCTTCCTCATCCCACCCACCATCTCTCTGTCAGTTATTCTACTGTTTTGATGGCAAGTGTTGTTTGAAATGCCCTTTTAAATCTATCTTTGTACTCACTGCTGAAACTCCACCATGAAGGCAACACTTCATTATTCACCAATGAATCCTCAGAACTTATATAGTAACTTGCCATAGGGTTACTCAACAAACATTTGTTGAATGAATGAATGAATGAATGAATGAATGAATGAATGTTCCACTCATTGGACTCAAGTTCTGAAATTGCAGGCTGATCACCAGGCTCTGGACAGTGGGGAATTCACCAAGCCAAGGCCACATGTCTGATGGGCAGCAAGGCTTCTCTCCACTTTGCCAAGCCTTTCTTATTTTGCTACACCATCTGATTCTCAGATTTATGGGTATGAGAATTGAGGAATTGGGACAGGGCATGCAAAAGGTCAAACACTGTCCTTGGCACACAGCAGATACTCGCAAAGACCAGCCCTTCTGATGGTTGAGATTGTAGGCAGCAGTCTGAGGACATGGAGGTGACTTGGAAGACACTGCAACCTCTCCAGAGATTTCTGAAGTCCCATCCCATTGACAGTTGCCCTCTCTGCCCAACCAGAAATCTGCCCTATGTGTCAGAACAGTATTTTCTCTGACATTTTCCCTTTTCTTTTCTTCCTGTAAATGGAAAATGAAGTATAAAAAGTTGTGCACATCCTACTACCTTCATCACAGCTCTATGGAGAGATGTTGGCATTTAAATGCCAGACAGCCTGGTGATGTCAGGATGAGGTCAGCCTCAGGCTTGTCTTGGTCAGGGGTAAGGGGCAGGGGTGCTTTTTTGGTTTCTGATTTAATAAGAGGATTGCTTCTAGCCAAGAGCAAGGCCAGTGAGGTCAGTGCTGAACACACACAGCTCCACAGAGAAATAAAGGGTCCAGATGGCTATGACACTGTGTGTCTTTCTTGTAAAAGGAAAAAAAAAATCTAGAGGTGACTGTAGCAGAAGCTGTTCATCAGGAGAGAGGCAGAGCTCATGAAGGCAACCCAGGGCTTGGCTCTACACCAGAGGGCATTTTCCTTGTGAGGAGTCTGATAGTTTGATATGTGGTCCAAAACATGCCCACAGATCCCCATGGCTACTTGGCTGGGGGCATAAGCCATAGGGTTGGAGAGAGACACTGCCACACTGTGGAAATGAAAAACACACTGACCCATCTCAGATTCCTTAGCTTCCAATTTCAATGCTTCAGAAAGCTCTGGAAAGGGTAGCTGATGACAGGCATGGTGGTTGGTTGGCCAGAATGATGTGAGTCCAACTGCACTCTACCATTTACAGGCTGCAAGATGTGAGCAAGGCCCAGTCATTCTCCTGTTTTCTCAGTGGTGCATATGGGCTAGAAAAATTCATCCTCCACTAACCAGATTAAATGAGATATCTTACTTAAGCCACCTGTTGCCATCAGGTGTCCAACATTGAGTTCCTCCTTTAGACCTGGACTCCACTGAAGGGGTGCAGGGCAGCCCTGAGGGACACTGTTTCTTTCCTTACACAGAAAATGGATTAGTGAGAAGTCCACAGGCTAAGGTGTGTAAGCCATTTAAATATGCTCCAATACGGCTCAATCTCATTTACTGTGAGCACATCCATCGCCATGAGCTCATCCATGCTGACATGGCCCTCCTATGGATCGGCATGGCATTGTCACTGTAATTCCATGTTAATTAACTGGGCATTTATTCCAAAGTGTTAATGGCCAGAACTGTAATTCAATCAAGTAAATAACATTTCAAGCAGTTAATAAAAGCAGTGAAATTTGTAACTGCCCATAAATGTGATTTCATAAATTTAGGACAAGCTTAAGCAGTCGGTGGTCTGTCCTTGTCACGTAAATATCAGACAATCAGCATTACTAATACTGCATGGGAAGCTGTTGAGAATTTTTTCTGCCATGTTTTTTTTTCTTTTTTAAACAAATTGAGTTTCTTTTTGCCTCTTTTCCTACCTATTAACTTTCAAAATGTGTTTTTCTTAAGGCTCCACCTTTGGGGAAATAGCCATTCTCACACACTGATGCTGTTTGTGAATTCAGTCTTATTATGAGCTGAGACTCCAAACACCACCCAACTTGTTATAACTCTTTTTAATGCCCTCAGTTTTTCAGTTACAATTTGTTTTCCAAAACTGAAGGTAATTACAGTGCTAGGTCCCTACAGGGTTTTCAGCACGTGGGTGAGAGCATTACATCAGGAGAGGTGGTTACTTTCTCCAGTGGATTTTCAGACTTTGGCAGGCTGCTTCCTTCAACCTCCATTTTACAGTCTCCACTTCCCCCCTTTGCCCGCTATGAGCTAAGTCCATAGATTTACTGATGGCTTGGATGCCACCTCTGATTTCAGAATATTCATGTACACTGTTATTGAACCTGGTTATGTGTGTACCCCTGCTATCTGTAGCTCTCCTTTGGTGTCACAACTGAGTGTGAAGGGCTTCTAGCAGACACAGGATGCCTGCCCCTAGTCCCAGATCCTCTCCCCTGCCCAAGTTGAGAGCTGGGATCCAGCAGGAGCTGCCTTCCTCCCACCAGCCTTGGATTTGGAGAGGCCTAAAGGAGCCTCATTAGGTTTGCATGTTGGTACCTTCTGCTTCCACATGAGCCTGTGGCACATGTTGGAGTAAACTGAGGGGCAAATGAGGTGCAGAGTGACATAAGCCAGCGCTCAGCAGGAGGGCTGGGGTAGCATGGGGCACTGAAAAGACCACCTGGCTGGGAGGAGAAGGCTCAGGTTCCAGCTTGGAGCCCGTGGCATTGCTCTCTCCTCCATTTCACTGTCCTTTCACCTTCCATATCCAGCCCACTGTCTGCCTACCCACTCACTCAGCCACTCCCCTGAGTACCCTTGCCTCCATCCACTCTTGCCCACTCACCACTTGTTCTTGTACACTCGTACACTTACACAGCATGCACTCGCACTACCCACCACCTCGCTAACACACCTACACAACTTGGCTCTGACGGTTGCCCCTCACCCACCACCCCAACCACCCACATAGGCTTTTACCTGTTCCCTCACTACTGAGCTGGCCATCACCATTGAGCTTGGCCCTCTCAGGACAGGATGTTGACTGAGGACTCTGTGGGAGGCAGAGATGAATCAGACTTGATGGCCCGCGGAGAGCGGCTTCCCGCAGGTGAGAGACAGGGCAGGTGGGCAGCAGCACATCATGAGGAGCAGGGGCAGAGCAGGGCAAGGCAAGAGCAGAGCCTGAAGTGAGAGCCAGTGCCCAGCGAGGAGGAGAGAGAGCAAGGCTAATAAAGGCCTGAGACTATGGCTGGAGGCAGAGGGATGGCACCTTACCTGGGAAATGCCATGTTTAAAAGGAGTGGCATAAAGAGGGAGGACACACATTACTATCATCAGAAATGATGGGGCGTCTGGGTGGCCCAGTCGTTAAGCGTCTGCTTTTGGCTCGGGGCATGATCCCGGCATTCTGGGATCGAGCCCCACATCAGGCTTCTCCCCTGGGAGCCTGCTTCTTCCTCTCCCACTCCCTCTGCTTGTGTTCCCTCTCTCGCTGGCTGTCTCTCTGTGTCAAATAAATAAATAAAATCTTAAAAAAAAAAGAAATGAAAGAATGGACATCAATATAGTCCCCTTGGGCATTTTTTTAAAATTATACTTTATTTTATTTCCCCTGGGACATTAAAAGAATAATAAAGGAATACTATGAATATCTCTATACCCACAAAAAATAAAAATAAAAATAAATAAAAGGAATGGCATATACTGAACTCTACATCTGAAATGAATGATGTGCTATATGTTGACTAATTGAATTTAAATAAAAAATAATAAATAAAAATAAAATTAAATTAAAATAAAATAGTGACAGAGGGATAGGAGGTGAAAGATGGTCGGAGAGACTGGCTGGAACAGGTCTTCCTGGCCAGAGAAGGCTGGAAGTGGGAGAAAGAACTAGGATCTCTTTCCCCCTGGAGAGAGCAGCATGTGACCAGTGCTTTCTAGGTAGGAATGACCCCTCACAGATTTGATGATTCCCATCAGGGCCTCTATTTCATTATCTACAAAATTAAAGGTCTAGAACGCAATCTCTCAGACCCTTCCAAAGGACCAACATTAGAAATCTCCATGTTTGGTGAGAGAATGGGGCAGAAGAGGGGTTGATGGGTTGTCCTCATTTTGCAGAAGCCCACACCAGAATTCTGGAAGTCAGATGACTTTCTGAGATCTCACACACCAGAAGGGAGACACTCAGCTTCCTGCTCCAAGACAAAGTGTGAGCATGTGGCTTCTGTGATTTGTGCAGGTGTGAGCCCTACCTTGCCTTGGAACAACGACTGTGATACAGCCAGTCAGATGGCGGCACAGCAATCTTCACTGGTACTATTACCCAGTGAGGTGATACCAGAAAGCTTGATACACAGATATGATGACCGGAGCTGTGGCTGCTTCTGCTTAGCAAGCCCAGTTCCTCCACAGGCTTCTGGCTGGAGAGGGTGCCAATTCATTCATATTCCCACCCTCTCCTAGGTGGAGCACTGTTGTCTTGTCAGCTGTCCTTGCCACACCTTAGTCCAGAGCAGACCACAGAAAATCTCTGACTAGATAACTTTTCTAACTCCTTCACTGTAGGAACTTTCCTAGATATGAACACAGACCTAAAATCCAGGCAGGGAATGAAATAATTCCCAAGTTGATCAAAGTTTTTCATGAACAACCCCAACAAGTTTCAATTGCCCAGCAACAGCAGTGGGCCCAACAGCTTCTTGGAGGGCATTTCTCTAACCTCTTCCTGGTCAAACACAAGGTTTGATAGGCATTCTCTTTCCTTATTCCATAAGCACCATACTGGAGATGCTTTCTTAACAGACATCTCATAATAACTTAGACAGTTTAAACAAATAAAATGAAAGTTTAGAAGAATATTAATTATACATAGGTACTTGTACATAAACAGTTTATACACATGCACACAAACATGGTGAGGGCTGGTAGTGCTCAAAAGTCTCACTCCCTTTCATGGAAGGTGTACCAGAGACTTTCAGGCCACAGCCATTTACTGAGTTCCCACCATGTGTCAAGCCTTATGCCTGGTCCTGGAGACACACAGCTGTCCGTCACAGCCCCTGCCTTCAAGGCATCTCCCTCAGGTGACTGAAGAAACAGGAATTAAAGTAATAATTAAAATATAGGTTGGTAAATCCATAACAGTGAGTCACAGAAAGGGTCACAGAGGTGGAGCACCTGCTTCAGTGTAGGGCCGCAGGAAGTCTTCAAAAAGTGTGGCTATGTGAGCTGGATATTGAAGGATGAGGTAAAGAATGGATGAGGAGGACTTTGGAAAGTAGAGAAGGTGTGTATAAAGGCATAGAGGTCTTCAAGGTGTTTTCACACCTGCAACTCACTCCGCTTGCCCAGGTCTAAAGGGCTAGATGGGGAGTAGGGGGAAACGAGATTGGGTCATGAAAGGAATGTGACAGAGGACTAGTGAGCTGCTCTAAGGAGTTTGAAAAGGAGCTTAAAGGCTATGGGGTTTCTCTAAAGGGCTTTGACAAGTTGAAAAACAAGATCAGATTTGTACTTAAAATCTATATTAAGTGAAATAAGTCAGATGGAGAAAGACAAATACCATTTGAATTCACTCATGTGTGAAATTTAAGAAATAAAACAAACAAACAACCAGAAGATCAACAAAAAGCCAGACTCCTAAACACAAAGAATAAACTAGCAGTTGCCGGAGGGGAGTTGGGTGTGTGGATGGATGATTAAGAGCACACTTCTCATGATGAGCACTGAGCAATGTATAGAATTGTTGAACCACTATTGTATACCTGAAATTAATATAACACTGTGTGTTCTGCTTCAATTTTAAAAAATAACAAAATGTGTCATTGCTGCAGAATAGAGGATAGACTGGAAAGAACATGAACAAAATAGGTATGATCTAGCCAACACATAATGAGGATTCATTACCAATTAAGGACAAAAGATGTATACCAAAGCTCATAAGCAGTCGAACAGACAGGGCCAGTTTTCCTAGCAGAGGGGAGCAGTAAGATCTGAGGACAAGTTCAACTCTTTCAGAAAGCTAGAATGAGGCAACAATCACCAAGACTGGTCGTGCAAGACGAGGAACAGTTCTGGGGGCCAGGACTATGAGCTGGTTTCAGGATCAGTTGAGTTGGGGGTATTTCTTGTACATCCATGTGGAGAATTGCAGAGGGCAGTAGGCTCTCTGGGTCAGAGCTCAGGTCTTAGGTTTTTACTGAAGAATATACACAAAATAGAAAAAAAAGTAGATTAATATCTAAATAATTTTAATTCAAAGGTGGACACTATTAATGTTTTGATGTTTGTTATCCCAGAAGTTTTCTCTATGCAGTTTTCTCTCAGACACCAGGAGTCTGTCTTCAAGTGTCCTTAGGTCTCCACAGTCTTCTCACCCTCAACCAAGATGGTTTGATCACTCAGATCACATGTTATAGGAAAACCAACATTTCGTTAAATAAATAGATACAAGCATTATTGGGTTACCTTTGCCCTTCACCCCAATTCCCCACTTCTGTCATACTGCTGATCCTGTTCTCTTCTCTCCCTGCAGTTTCTGTCCTATTTTTCCATGTTTGCCCTACCATGGGCCTTATGCTATTCCTTGATTATCCACAACATCATTATCCCAAGACTGCAATATGCAACAGGTTTCCTGGGGACCTGAAGAAGGATTCCTTAATCAGCTGGCATAAGCAGCAGCTGGCATAGGCAGCAGCATGCGAGCAGCATTGTGAGTATTGCTTCAGCAACAGGCAATTTGTCTGGCTCCTGGTCTGCTCTCTCAACCTGCCCCCAAACTTGACTCACTGCCACCACTTTGGTTGATCTCTGTCTAGAAAGCTTTATCCTTCTTTCCTATTGGCTGCAAGAAACAACAAGTATATTCCTGTTCTTTATAATGAAGAGACATATATTCCTTTGCCTCCAACTCCAAACAAGGCTCAGGTCTGAACATAATGCTGAACAACGCGGCGCATATATGCACACATATAAACCAATGACTGAAACACAGCAAAATCTCAGCAGTATGAGGATTTTCTTAATATCTTGGCAACAGTGTTAACACAAAAGTATGCTCCCTGTGCCCCTTGCCCATTGAATTACATATTCCTAATTATGTAATTTTTAATGATTGTACAGCAGTCTTTCATATACCTGTACCAAAGTTAAATTTAGCAGTGATTTATTTTTGTATGTAAAATTGTTTTCCTTTTTTTCTCCTATTACTCTCAGCATTTGATGAGAATCTTTCTTGATACACCTGTGTCCTTCTTATTCCTGAAAGTCAGGAAAAGGCAATAAAGATTGCAGGGCCTCCTGTCTAGAGCACTCTTCAAACTCATCTCTGTCCTTTGTTAGACCTGAGCTATTTTATAACTGTGTAAGTTGTAGAAAAGCATTAATAATGAAAATAATTTTTTTCCATAGTAACAAAAATGAATTTGTGGAATGCGGTTGACTGTGGAAACTGACCAGTTTTGCATCTCTTTGTAAATTAATTTCAGCTTTTTTGATGCCCTGATTATGTGTGTTCTCTGCATTCTCTTTTGAACCAGTTGTAACATCTTATTTATTTCCTCATTAATAATGGGATGAATAAAATCTTGATATATATTCATTTTATATTCACAAGAAAGTCATGATTTTACCTTTCTTAAAAAGAAATCCTTTAATATTCCCCGGTGGTAAATTTCTAGAGGTAAAAATACTCAGTCAAATATTATACACAGTGTTGATATTTTTGATGGGTACTGCTAAATTTTCTTCCAGAAAGATCTCATTAATGTATACTGTCCTCAACAGTATATGAGATTACCTATTTTTGTAAACACTGTTGGCATAGATTTATTGTTATCATCATTGCTGTTATATGATGATAATGATACCTCATTATCATCACCATAACCTTAGGATATTAAGATGGAAAAGAGGGAATTGTACAGTTGTATTAATTTATATATTTTTATTCCAGAAAGTTGAATATATTTTGAAGGCCTCTCCATTATCCCACCCTTCTGATTTCTATTAAAGAAGACTTTTCTCTAAGTACACTTGTTCCTATCTACTATTTACTACTTTCCTGGAAGTGCAAGGAGTTAGTTTTTGGTAGGTGATAACTTTGTGCTCAAATTTCTGTTAGGTAGAGTCAGTGGAGAAAAGAGTTGACCGTTTTCTATCTTACCTTCTCTACTTGGGCCCATGCAAGGCAGTGACCTGGATGAATGTGATGGTGTCTAGACTTGACCTCAGATGAGCCCTCCCTTGTTTTAGACTCAGCAGTGGGAGACAACAAGTCTTCTCTAGCTCTTAGTATGGCTGGGTCCTTCACCCCACCTATCCCATAAACCTGCTTTTATTGTCTTATTTCTCAAGTGATTCAAATGATAGTCCTTTTTCTTTATTTATGCGTTAGTCATTTGCATGTCTCCATGCATGACCTAGCTATGCATATCCTTCACCTGCTTTTTCTTGAGATGTTTATATTTTTCTTTGTGATTTGCAATAACTCTTAATATAATAATGACAATAATCCATCTGTCAAGTCTGTTGAATATTTTTCCCACATTAGTGTGCTATGCACACCCAAACACACTCACATATGTTTACTGTTTGTTTTTCAATTGAGTATAAGGTTCTGTCAGGGGTTGTGTTGGTCCCTATTTGAATTTCTTAGGGAAGAGTCTCAAGTTATTCTAACATTACTTCCTCAGATAAAAGGTTCAATATCCTATGTGCATTAGAAAGACTTTATAAGTTCTCTTTACATGAAAAAAAAATGTAACTTTGTGTGGTGATGAATATTAACTAGACTGACTGTGGTTATCCTTGTGCAATATATACAAATATCAAACTAGCATGTTGTTATACAAGGAAACTAATATGATGTTATATGTCAGTTGTATCTTAGTTTAAAAGAAAAAATGTTACAGTCGAGAGCTTTTGAGTCTTGAGAAATAGCCATTGAGAGCCCTCTACTGGGCACTCCTTTCCTTTGCCTGCAGGGCGCTTAGGGGAGACATAATCTGATGGGAAGGATTTTTGTTCTTGGATCTCCTGTTGCTGTGACTTCTGGTGTATAAGGTTTCTGCACTGCAAGTGGTAAGGGCCAGTGTCTCACCACTGGACTATCCTTACCTCTGGGCCTGTTCTGCTAGGCATCAGTGCACATTATTGGAATTGTGAGGGACTTTTTCCCCATTTAGATTCATAACAATTTATTCATTCATGAGGCACTTTGTTAACTATCAACGTTTCCCCAAATCCAGCCCCATATCATGAAGCTATTCTTTGGAGATTTGAGAATGTGACCAGAGTCTTCTCTGGTTTCTAGTGATAATGTGGAGATTCCCTTTTATTTGTGTATGTGTTTGGTGAGGCTAAGAGCTAAAATAAGATGCAGATAGGTAAATGCATGTATTCCAGCTGCCATCTTTGCTAAAATGTCTTCTATCACCAGTAACAACTTTGCTGGGAAATTGAATAGTTCGGGAGTTAAGTGCCAGGGCAAACCTGCACTTCTGTGCTCACAGTGTCCTGTCCTCTTGCCCTCAACCAGGCACATGGGGGTGGGTGACAGTCCTACACCTTGCAGTGTGAGGGAGCCAGGGACTAGTTCTGGCCAATGGCATGTGAACATTAGTCCCAGGTGTCACTCCTGGGCAGAGGCAGTAAAAGCAACCCCAGAGAGCTGCTTCCATTCTAGAATGGACTTTGCATGTGTAAGACATAAACTTTTGTTGTGCAGTCTGAGATAGGTCTGGTGGATGTTGCTTATTACAGCATCATCTAAGCTTTTCCAGGTTTATGCTCAAAATTTCAAGAATGTAGGTTACGGGAGATTACTGACTCAATGAAATGATCCAATGTCAGAATCATCAGCATCCCCAAGGGGGTGGAGAAAAAAAGAGGTCAAAAGAGATATTTGAACAAATTGTAGCTGAAAACTTCCCTAATCTAACAAAGGAAACGAGCTTTCATGTCCAAAAGGCAGAGAGGACCCCTTCCAAGCTCGAACACGACAAACCTATGCCATGTCACGTCATAGTGCATTTTGCAAATATTAGATCCAAGGATACAGTATTGAAAGCAGCCAGGGCAAAGAAATTTCTCACGTACCAAGGATAAGTATCAGAATTACGTCAGACCTGAGAGGAGTTAAGATGGCAGAGGAGTAGGGGACCCCTTTTTCAGCCGGTCGCCTGAGTCGAGTTGGATAGGTACCAGACCAGGCTAAACAACCATGGAACCAGCCTAAGACGCAGGAAGATGCATCTGGATCTCTACAAATGAACATCTCCAGCGCTGAGTATTGAGGTATGAAGTGGGGAGCCATGAAACCATGCACAGATATCGGAAGATAAACGGAAGGGGGAGGGAGCCCCCGCGTTCAGGCACCGGGAAGCGGTAGCCACTTGCACGGGAGAGCGGGGCTGGGCTCGCAGACGGCACCCACAAAACAGCAGACTGAGACCATGAGCCAGGTGCGCGCGCCACCAGGCATCTCCGGATCACCGGAATCCCAGTGCGCTCACTGGATCCAGACTGAGACCGGGAGCTTCCAGGCACGTGCGGGGCGGCTGGCGGCTGTCGACGTTAGAAACACAAAGACGTGTAGGCCCTGGAAGTGAGGGCTGGGACGCCGGGTGTGGGGGCACATCCCGGGGCGCTGCAGGGTTGAGCAGCCCCAACAGTAACAGAGTTAAAGTGGCCAGAACATTAGTAGAGAATGGGCCGCAATCCCTCTGTTCTGTGACAGAGGCTGAAATTTGGCCGCTGCTGCTCTTTCAGAAGAGGCACAGCAAACTGCCAGGAAAAGCCGCCAGAGAACAAAAGCCTGGAAATACCGGCTCAGAGAGTGCCCATCCCCATCCTCCCTCTCGGGGGACATGGAGACTCTACCCAAACAGGGTTGCCTGAGTATCGGCGGGGCAGGCTCCTCCCCCAGAACACAGAAGGCAGGCTGAAAAATCAAGAAGCCCGCAACCCGGGTGCCTGGGTGGTGCAGTCATTGAGCGCCTGTCTTCGGATTAGGGCATGATCCCGGCATTCCAGAAAGGAGTCCCTCATCGGGCTCCTCCACTGGGAGCCTCCTTCCGCTCCCACTCCCCTGCTTCTGTTCCCTCTCTCGCTGGTTGGCTGCCAAATAAATAAATAAATAAAATCTTTAAAGAAGAAGCCCACATACCTAAGATCCCTATAAAACAAGGGGCACGGCCTGGGACCCAGTCAATAATTTGGGCTCTGGACAACCCCGTAACCTCTCCTCACCAGAATGACAAGAAGGAGAAGCCCCCCCCCCCCCAGCAAAGAAAAGACAGTGAGTCTGTGGCCTCTACCACAGAAATAATGGATATGGATGTAACCAAAGTATCAGAAATGGAATTCAGAGTAACGATGGTCAAAATGATGAGAAGAATTGAAAAAAGTATTAACGAAAAGGTTATTGAGAATATAGAATCCCTAAGGACAGAAATTAGAGCGAATCTGACAGAAATTAAAAATTCTATGAGCCAAATGCAGGCAAAACTAGAGGCTCTGACGGCCAGGGTCACCGAAGCAGAGGAAAGGGTTAGTGAATTGGAGGATGCGTTAATAGAGGAAAAAACCAAAATAGAAGGTGCTCTTAAAAATATCCAAGCCCACGAATGTAGGTTATGGGAGATTACTGACTCAATGAAATGATCCAGTGTTAGAATCATCGGCATCCCCGAGGGGGTGGAGAAAAACAGAGGTCTAGAAGAGATATTTGAACAAATTCTAGTTGAAAACTTCCCTAATCTAGTGAGGGAAACAAACATTCGTGTCCAAGAGGCAGAGAGGACCCCTCCTAAGCTCAACCACGACAAACCTACGCCACGTCACGTCATAGTGTAATTCGCAAATATTAGATCCAAGGATACAGTATTGAAAGCGGCCAAGGCAAAGAAATATGTCACGTACCAAGGCAAAGACATCAGAATTACGTCAGACCTGTCTACACAGACCTGGAATGAGAGAAAGGGTTGGGGGAGCATATTTAAAGCTCTTTCAGAGAAAAACATGCAGCCAAGGATCCTTTATCCAGCAAGGCTGTCATTCGAAATTGATGGAGAAATAAAGACATTTCAGAATCGCCAGTCACTAACCAATTTCGTAACCACAAAACCAGCCCTACAGGACATATTACGGGGAGTTCTATAAAAGTAAAAAGGCCCCAAGAGTGATACAGAGCAGAAAGTCACAGCCAATACAAACAAAGACTTACTGGCAACATGGCATCATTAAAATCATATGTCTCAGTACTCAGTCTTAATGTTAATGGCTTAAATGCTCCCATAAAATTCCACAGGGTTGCAGATTGGATAAAAAGAAATGACCCATCCATTTGCTGTCTACAAAATCATTTCGAACCCAAAGATGCATTCAGACTGAGAGTAAGTGGATGGAATACCATCTTTCACGCAAATGGACCTCAAAAGAAATCTGGGGTAGCAATTCTCATATCAGATAAATTGGATTTTAAACTACAGACTATAGTTAGAGACACAGAAGGGCACTATATTATTCTTAAAGGAAGTATTCAACAAGTGGATATGACAATTATAAATATATATGCCCCCAACAGGGGAGCAGCAAGATACACAAGCCAACTCTTAACCAGAATAAAGAGACATATAGATAAAAATACATTAATAGTAGGGGACGTCAACACTCCACTCTCAGAAATAGACAGAACACCCTGGCAAAAACTAAGCAAAGAATCAAAGGCTTTGAATGCCATACTCAACGAGTTGGACCTCATAGATATATATAGAACACTACACCCCAGAGCCAAAGAATACTCATTCTATTCTAATGCCCATGGAACATTCTCAAGAATAGACCATGTTCTGGGTCAAAAAACAGGTCTCAACTGATACCAAAAGATTGAAATTATCCCCTGCATATTCTCAGACCACAACGCTCTGAAATTGGAACTCAACCACAAGGAAACATTTGGAAGAAACTCAAACACTTGGAGACTAAGAACCATCCTGCTCAGGAATGACTCGATAAACCAGGAAATCAAAAATCAAATTAAACAACTTATGGAGACCAATGAGAATGAAAATACAACAGTCCAAAACCTATGGGATACTGCAAAGGCAGTCCTAAGGGGGAAATACATAGCCATCCAAGCCTCACTCAAAAGAATAGAAAAATCTAAAATGCAGCTTTTTTATATTCTCACCTCAAGAAGCTGGAACAGCAACAGAGGGACAGGCCTAATCCACACACGAGGAAGCAGTTGACCAAAATTAGAGCTGAAATCAATCAAGCAGAAACCAGAAGTACAGTAGAGCAGATCAACAGGACTAGAAGCTGGTTCTTGGAGAGAATCAATAAAATTGACAGACCACTGGCAAGACTTATCCAAAAGAAAAGAGAAAGGACCCAGATTATTAAAATTATGAATGAAAAAGGAGAGGTCACGACGAACACCATTGGAATTGGAAGGATTATTAGAAATTTTTATCAACAGCTATATGCCAATAAACTAAGCAATCTGGAAGAGATGGAATCCTTCCTGGAAACCTATAAACTACCAAGATTGAAACAGGAAGAAATTGATTCCATAAACAGGCCAATTAATGATGAAGAAATTGAGTCAGTGATAAACAACCTTCCAAATAACAAAACTCCAGGCCCGGACGGTTTTCCTGGGGAATTCTACCAAACATTCAAAGAAGAAATAATACCTATTCTCCTAAAGCTATTTCAAAAAATAGAAACAGAAGGAAAGCTACCAAACTCATTCTATGAGGCCAATATTACCTTGATCCCCAAACCAGGCAAAGACCGCCTCAAAAAGGAGAATTACAGACCGATTTCCCTAATGAATATGGATGCCAAAATCCTCAACAAGATACTTGCTAATAGAATCCAACAGTACATTAAAAGGATTATCCATCATGACCAAGTGGGATTCATACCTGAGATGCAAGCGTGGTTCAATATTCGCAAATCAATCAGCGTGAAACATCATATCAACAAGAAAAGACTCAGGAACCATATGATCCTCTCAATCGATGCCGAAAAAGCATTTGACAAAATACAGCATCCTTTCCTGATTAAAACCCTTCAGAGTGTAGGAATAGAAGGTACATTTCTCAATCTCATAAATGCTATCTATGAAAAGCCT
This sequence comes from Ursus arctos, assembly GCF_023065955.2. Classification (NCBI taxonomy): domain Eukaryota; kingdom Metazoa; phylum Chordata; class Mammalia; order Carnivora; family Ursidae; genus Ursus; species Ursus arctos. Next base: position 2,763,757 of record NW_026622763.1, on the reverse strand, counting down.
ACTGCAAATATCATTCTCAATGGGAAAAAGCTGGAAGTCTTTCCCTTAAGATCAGGAACTCGACAAGGATGCCCACTCTCGCCACTATTATTCAACATAGTACTAGAAGTCCTTGCAACAGCAATCAGACAACAAAAAGGGATCAAAGGTATTCAAATCGGCAAAGAAGAAGTCAAAATGTCTCTCTTCGCAGATGACATGATACTCTATATGTAAAACCCAAAAGAAGCCACTCCCAAACTATTAGAAGTTATAGAGCAATTCAGTAACGGGGCGGGATACAAAATCAATGCTCAGAAATCAGTTGCATTTCTGTACACGAATAACGAGACCGAAGAAAGAGAAATTAGGGAATCGAACCCATTTACAATAGCACCAAAAACCATACGTTACCTTGGAATTAACTTAACCAGAGACGTAAAGGACCTATATTCTAGAAACTGTAAATCACTCTTGAAAGACATTGAGGAGGACATAAAAAGACGGAAAGATATTCCTTGCTCATGGATCGGAAGAATTAACACAGTTAAAATGTACATGCTACCCAGAGCAATCTACACTTTCAATGCTATCCCGATCAAAATACCGAGGACATTTTTCAAAGAACTGGAACAAATAGTCCTTAAATTTGTATGGAAATAGAAAAGGCCCCGAATCTCCAAGGAACTGTTGAAAAGGAAAAACAAAGCTGGGGGCATCACAATGCCGGATTTCGAGCTGTACTACAAAGCTGTGATCACAAAGACAGCGTGATACTGGCACAAAAACAGACACATAGACCACTGGAACAGAATAGAGAGCCCAGAAATGGACCCTCAGCTCTTTGGGCAACTAATCTTTGATAAAGCAGGAAAAAACTTCCGGTGGGAAAAAGAGAGTCTCTTCAATAAATAGTGCTGGGAAAATTGGACAGCTACATGCAAAAGAATGAAACTTGACCACTCTCTCACACCATACACAAAAATAAACTCCAAATGGATGAAAGACCTCAATGTGAGACAGGAATCCATCAAAATTCTAGAGGAGAACATAGGCAGCAACCTCTACGACATCGGCCAAAGCAAACTTTTTCATGACACATCCCCAAAGGCAAGAGAAACAAAAGATAAAATGAATTTATGGGACTTCATCAAGATTAAAAGTTTCTGCACAGCCAAGGAAACAGTCAGAAAAACTAAGAGGCAGCCCAGGGAATGGGAGAATATATTTGCAAATGACACTACAGATAAAGGACTGGTATCCAAAAAAAACCAAACAAAAAAAAAAAAAAAAAAAAAAGGACTGGTATCCAAGATCTACAAAGAACTTCTCAAACTCAATACATGAGAAACAAATAAACAAATCAAAAAATGGGCAGAAGATATGAACAGACACTTTTCCAATGAAGATATACAAATGGCTAACAGACACATGAAAAAATGTTCAAAATCATTAGCCATCAAGGAAATTCAAATCAAAACCACACTGAGATACCACCTTACGCCAGTTAGAATGGCAAAAATAGACAAGGCAAGAAACAACAATTTTGGAGAGGATGTGGAGAAAGGGGATCCTTCCTACATTGTTGGTGGGAATGCAAGTTGGTACAGCCACTCTGGAAAACAGTGTGGAGGTCCCTTAAAAAGTTAAAAATTGAGCTACCCTATGATCCAGCCATTGCACTACTGGGTGTTTACCCCAAAGATACAGACGTAGTGAAGAGAAGGGCCATATGCACCCCAATGTTCATAGCAGCAATGTCCACAATAGCTAAATCGTGGAAGGAACCGAGATGCCCTTCAACAGATGACTGGATTAAGATGTTGTGGTCCATATATACAATGGAATATTACTCAGCTATCAGAAGGAACGAGTTCTCAACCTTTGCTACAACATGGATGGCACTGAAGGAGATAATGCTAAGTGAAATAAGTCAAGCAGAGAAAGACAACTGTCATATGATTTCTCTCATCTATGGAACATAAGAACTAGGATGATCAGTAGGGGAAGAAAGGGATAAAGAAAGGGGGAGTAATCAGAAGGGGGAATGAAACATGAGAGACTATGGACTATGAGAAATAAACTGAGGGCTACAGAGGGGAGGGGGTGGGGGAATGGGATAGACCGGTGATGGGTAGTAAGAAGGGCATGTATTGCATGGTGCACTGGGTGTTATACACAACTAATGAATCATCGAGCCTTACATCGGAAACTGGGGATGTACTGTATGGTGACTACCATAATATAATAAAAAATCATTAAAAAAAAAAAGAATTACGTCAGACCTGTCTACACAGAACTGGAATGAGAAAAAGGGTTGGGGGGCATTTTTAAAGATCTTTCAGAGAAAAACATGCAGCCAAGGATCCTTTATCCAGCAAGGCTGGCATTCAGAATTGATGGAGAGATAAAGACCTTCCAGAATCACCAGTCACTGACCAATTTCGTAACCACGAAACCAGCCTTACAGGAGATATTAA